>NC_057687.1:4388850-4566350 GCF_014466175.1 Vespula pensylvanica | reverse complement strand
CCTTGTCATGCACGTATATACGTACATACAAACACGTACGTACATACATACGTGCATGCATGCATGCATGCATGCATAGATACGTGCATATATCTACTATCCTGGGCAGTTATCGGCTGCTCGACTTAAAGAGGACGTTGGAAACTCTGTCATCGACCGTTCGGCTCTCCTTCGAACCTATACGATACGATGATAGTAGGACGTTCGCACTTTCACGAGAAAACGCGTTGTCGAAAGACCATCGTAACGCGCTTATATCGGTGCCATTAACGAAGTTAGGATCACCGTCGCTGAGATGAGCATCGTAATCTCTATGATCGTTCGAAAGTACCTGGAAGAAGTTATAAAGCTAGCCAAATAATCGTTATTAGGTATATCACTTTCCTTCTAGCACGATTTCGAAGGCAACCTCCTTTTACGTTACGACCCTTATTATATTAGAAAAATGTTTAATGCTCTATTATGATTCTAACGTTAGAAAAATCTAATCGATTGACGTTAAAAATTGAGATTAAAGAATAAAGAAAAAAGTTCGTTTTCAAATTCAAGCCAATATTCTCGGTCCTTTCTGTTTCATTGATCCCACTGCTCTTTCAGGCGTTATCGTCGGCGACGTACCCATACTATGCGGCGGCAGCAGCTGCCGCCGCGGCGGCGGCGGGCGTCGCGGGTGTCGGAGGCGTCGGTGGCGTCGGGGGTGCCGGCCAGCTCGGCTACTGGTATCCGCCCCAATCTTACCCGACAACGGCAACGCAGATGCAAGCCGGTGGTTTCCTTCAGGGAATGCAAGGCTATACTTACGGTCAGTTTGCAGGATACCAGCAGGCGCAGTATATGGGGTGAGTTTACCTTCCACTTGTCCTTGTTTGGTTTTTTTTTTTTATCTTCTACGAAAATATCGACGATCTTTCGAAGAATTCCAGAAATTTTTCGGATGATAACGCGATTCGTTTGTATACGATGGTTTATGGTTCTTTAAAAAGAGCAAAAAATTACATCACAAATATTTTCTATTTATCAACGAAACTCTTAACGTTTGCAAATTCGTCGATTACATTTTCTCGAACACTCTCTATATCTGTATGTAAGTGTATATAGATATATTGTAAAGTATCATCAAACACTGTCACCTTTTCGTTGCCAGCTGACCATACTTGACTGATGTTACTGTCCGACTGTGGTCAGCCAGCGTCATTGCAGTTTAACCGAAATCATGACTTCCAGCTAAATGCAATTCCGTTGTTAGAGTCCGAGTAAAATTTTCCATTCGATATTAGGGAACATGTTGCTTTCTTTATCGAACGAATACTTCATCGAACATACATAGCGAAATTTACATATTATTTATGTACGATTTTTACGAGTAGTACATTCTCGTTACGTTTGGACATTAACAACGTTAAAATATGCAAAAACAGAATGGGAATGGGTGTCCATGCTGCTGGCACGGCAGCTGGATGGGGCCAAGGATTACCTGGGGGACCACAGTTACCACCGCACCACGCTACGACGGTCACGGCACCCCCAGGGGTTCAAGCCGCACCCCCGCCTCCACCACCCCCGGCGCAAATGATGGCCTATCCGATGCAACAGTTCCAGGTAACCATTACTTTTCTCTATCAGCACGACGGTATACATGAATGTCCGTGTGTTCTGCCGTACCCCTGTACGCATCGATGCTTTCAATGGAATTCTGTTTTCCATGTTTCTATTAAATATTGCTTTTTAATTTATCCGAAGAAGATAGTAATTGTCATGATTTCTGAATGCTACATGTCGACATTGGTTCTGAATTAATGTACATACGTTTTGAATTACAACGAACGACGTCTAGACATTATTTTACGTTTAATATTTAATTATACACACTCCTCTGCTTTGTTAATATTCAATGTTAACGAAAGAAAAAAAAAAAGAAGCAAAAAGAGACCTTTCGATTTTGCACGTTGTCACGAATACGTTTTCTCGATTTTTGAGAAAAAGTTTACGTAACAGTATTCATCCTTCATCGTGTATATTCACTGTTACATTTTTATTTCTATAATTTTGATCAATAGGAATGCATTTAACACGCATCATTTCGTCACATCGTAACACGCATGCTCCTCGCACAATTTATTAATCTATCGAGTATCTCCCTGGAATAACATCGTTCTTAATTCATTTAGAATGTGCAAGAAAATATCAATATATGTATTTGTTTCTCTTCACAAACGTTATAAAGTAGAAAAACTCATGAACATCCTCGATTGTAATCGTCACAACTTTAGCAGTATGTAAGCCAGAAGAGATACTCGAGTGGTCCATCTTAAAAGACTGTCTTTATTTACATATTTCGGTTCGCAGGCACAGTGATCGCTACCACTATCATCGCACGGCCTGGCTTATCATTTCTTTCGAATGTCACTTAGCATCAAGATAACTGCGTCTACAACCTGGCTCAACCTCAAATCCAGCCTGAAAAGTATCGCTGGATATCGTTCTTTCGTTCTATCGTACAGAATCACTCAAGAGCGGAAGAGAGGCAAGGTATATTAAGAGGGAGAAAGAATAAGAAGGAAGAATAATATTGTTGTTGTTGTACATACGTAGGTACTTTTGTATCGACGTGATAAAGAGAGAAACGATAAAGTTTCTCATTGAAGAAAGAAAGAAAAAAAAATAGCATAAAATAAAAGAAAAAGAAATAAGAACAGTAAAGTAAAGTAAAGTAAAGAAAAGAAAAGAAAAAAGAAAAAAAGAAAAAAAAAAAAGAAAAAAAAAAGAAAAAAATAGTCTGCGTCGACGACGTCTACTAATTAATTAATTCGCAATCGATCGACGATATCTTTTCGGTTCGACTGAGAGAGAAAAAAAAACGTCTCGTCCTATCGCCCTTTGACACTTTATACCGATCGATGTGTAGCGTAACGGCTTATTACCGTGTAACACCAATGTATTTTTAGTGTATCGGACTATAGGGGGTCAGAGGTTGAGTCATGGTAAAGGCAGTTTCAGTTCGATTAGTGTTCGTATGTGTTAGACGAGCGATTGCGAGCGAATAAGGGAGAGAGAGAAAGAGAGAGAGAAAGAGAGGGAGAACGTAGATGAAAGTCATGGGAGAAAGAGGAGAGAGAGAGAGAGAGAGAGAGAGAGAGAGAGAGAGAGAGAGAGAGAGAGAGAGAGGAAAAAGAATGGGAGGGAGTGAGTGAAAGAGATGTCGAGATTATTTCTATTTCCCTTCTTGAAATTCGGACCAAGACTTAACCAGCGTTTGTGTGTTCAAATGGTAAAGTGTGTTCTTGGTTGCGGTCCAGCTAGCGGATGAGGACTGGCTGACGCCTAGCCTTCTAGTGTGATGGTAAGCAAGTACATCCCACCGACAGGAACAACTTCTAAAGCAACAACATTTACCACCACCGACAGCAACATCAACATTTCCGTCACCATCGACGCCACCGCGACAGCAAAAGCAGTAAAAATCGTGCCGCTTCCGGCCTGACGTCTCGCGACACGAAGGGCAATAAAGGTCGAGAAACGAATATAATATTAGCTTAGCAAAACGTAGAGAAAAAGGGGGAGGGGCAGGGAATAAGGTTGATAGAAAGTGAAATGTAGAGAGGAGGAGATAGATGTGAAAGTGGAAGGAGAGAAGGAAATAGAAAAAAGGGGGAGGGGGAGAGGTAAGGAAAGGAACGAAGAAGATACAAAAGCCGTGATAGATTTTACGCAAGATCCTTCCATCCTTAACTACCCCATTACGAATTTCCACTCATCCTCCGTCGATTTTAATTGACTCGAGCTTGTAAAGGAGGAGAGGGATAAAAGAAGAAGAAGATGAGAAAACGAACGAAAGAAAAAAAAAAAAAAGATAGAGAAGAAATTCCGCTGTTGTTGAGCAATCGGTGACGACAGACATCCTCTCGCGTTAGTCCGCAAGAGATCTTAGTCTATTTCTAGTCTCAAATAATTTTAGGTAGTGTCTCGCCGTGTCACGTTAGTGTCAAGCGCTTAAGCACGAAAACACACGAGTTCTCGGATGCACGGACCAACCAAACGCGTTCGCGCAGCAACAGTTGTCTTAGTTTTACTACACAACGGCCGACTTTATGAATGCACAACGCACGCACGCTTGTCGAAAGAGAAGAAAAGAGAGAAAAAGAGATAGAGATAAAGATGAATCAATCGCTTAGGTTATGCACGCGCACGCGTCTACGATCGTGCGAAATCGATCATCCAAAACTAATTAGTCTCGTCTCCCTGATCGCATCTATATACATACATACATACCCCATTCCCACCCTTATCACTTAATCCCCTTGCGCTGTGTATAGTGCGTGCTTTTCGAAGAAAAATTTTTTCCAAATGGACCCTTTCGTCCTATAAGAAAGAACAAAGTGGGAAAGGTAGAGAATCATCGGATACCGATCTGTTTCGTTATTTTTATAGTTTTGGGCATAAACGCGAATAGAGAAAGAAAGAAAGAGAAAGAGATATGTGTGTAATCGATAAGAAACTCGAACTCGCACCGCCGTAAGAGTGCGAAGTAATCTTTTTAATTCACAGTGTATAAAGACTAGGTAAAAAAAAAAAAGAAAGAAAGAAAAAAGAAAATTGTCGAGAAGTATCGTGAATTTACACGAGAAGAGAGAGAGAGAGAGAGAGAGAGAGAGCGAAAGAAAGAGCGAGAGAGAGAGAGGAAGAGAGGAATATATAAAAAGAAAATTATTATAAACGAAATCCAACAAGTAGCTAGTTAGATAGGTATATTATATTACAAAGTTGCTCGACGGACGATTCGAAATTCGGCGGCAAAGCGGAGGCGAACTTTTTCCGATTGAATCCACGAATAAACTAAACGACGATGATTTACGCGTTTTTAATACTGCGCGCGATCACTTACGCTCGCAACCTCCGATAAAATAACTCTTAATAAACAAATGCTATTGCGAATCAGTACAACCAAACGTACTCTTTCTTAACTTTTACAAGAGAAAGGGAGAGAGAGAGAAAAAGAGAGATAGAAAAAGAAAGAGATAGAGGGATGGGGAGAAAGAATAAAGGAGATCAGTTTGCCAGGTGCAAGAGCATTTCATACACGCATGTGCATTTATACATACGTATTTGCTAGAACAAACTCGAGGCCAAAAAGACAAATCATCCGAGCGAGTCATCGTATTTAACAAAATAGATGAACAAATAAAAAAAATAAATATGTAGAGAAAGAAAGGGGGTAGGAGAGAGAGAGAGGGAGAGAGAGAGAGAGAGAGAGAGAACTTGTAAGAAAAAAACATAAGAAATGGACCGCTCAATACTCTCGAAGTATAAACATTTTTATTATTAGTTCTCGTCCAAACCGATCTCTGACATTCGACGAGACAAGTATTTTTATAAAAGGATCGTCGGTGTGCGAGCTTCGGGTCTCGCGACGCTCTCGATCGTCACGTCGTCGTCGTCGTCGTCGTCGTCGTCGTCGTCGTCGTTGCCGTCGCCGTCGTCGTCTTGCGGCCGGTCAATCGCAGTAATAACCCTTGGTGGTTTTTAAATAAGCGTTAGATTTTTATATAATACTAAAGTACATACATAGAACCAAGCACTAACGAAGAAGAATAATAAGGAGAAGGAAAAAAAAGAAATTATGAAACTCGTGACTTTAAGGACACTTAAGCAATAAACCGTTAAGCTTACAAATGGGTAAAGATTAAAATAATAGACAAAATAAAAAAAAAAAAAAAAAGAAACGGCTTTAGCAATCTCTCAGCCTCTCTGTATATCGCTCTTTAAAAAGAGAAGAGAAATAAAGACGTTTTAAACTGGCGAACGGAAGTCGCGCATTCTCAACAACGAATGAAGGCTTTGTGAGGAGACACGGAGAAAGAAGAAAAAGAAGAATCGACACACGAATATATCCTCCGCGTGTATTTATGCATTCCCCGCGTAATTAAATCCTCCGAACGAATAAGATAAAAGAAAAGGAAAAAGAAAATAAGAAAAAAAGAAAGAAAGAAAAGAAATGAAACACGGTTTCCATGATGTCCCGAATTTCGACTCGGCTAATTTATAAAAGAAAAAAAAAATGAACGAATATCGAGATCGTCGGTTATTGTAATAAAGATGGTGTGAATAATAACTATGATAATCTGTATGAATGAACTAGTATGTACGATCGAAAGGAAGAGAGTAAGAATGAACGAGCGAAAGCGTAAAAAGCGATAACGATGAAATATATATAAATATAAATATAAATATAAATATATATATATATAAATATATATATATATATATATATACATATGATTGCACAAGCGAAAAAATGAGGATGAATGATGCGAGAAAGAGAGAAAGAATTAAATACAATGCGTAGTTAGAAATATTGCACAAAACAGCACGAAAGTTACATTATATAGTGGCATTGAATTTCCTTCTCGTGTACGCGCGTCGTGTCTATCATCGGTCCAGTAAGTAGTAAAAGAACGGCTGCCATAATCGATTCGAATTCTGTATTTGATCATTTTTCGCAATGGTGGTTGAAGTAATAACGCGTTAGCAGAAATTAAAATAGTTGGACACAGAAGGTGTGTATGCGTGTGTGTATGTATATATTTCACGAATAGGTGGGTGGATTGGGAGAGAAATAAAGGGAGTAAGAGAATAAAAGAGAAAGGGAGAAAGAGAGTGAAAGAAAGGGAGAAAGAGAGAAAGAGATGGAGGTAGAGGGGAAGGGGAAGGAAAGATTTTCGATACTTGAAAAGGTAGAACAAGGCCGAAGTTGTAGAAACTCGTAGAACGCGAGCACCATCTATCTCCACGTTCCATCTTTTATCTCTCTGTCGCCTCCGCTTCCCTTTTGTCTCCTTTATTTTTTGTCTTTTCTCTCTCTCTCTTTCTCTCTCTCTCACTCTTTCTCCCTCTCATTTTTAAGCACTAACAGAGCGCGGTGCTCTTGCACCAACAAGAGCCACGCGCTCCCAACTTCCAGCAGCTACCCTCCCAGCCTAAGCTATATATATATATACGTTTCTTCGTGCACCGCGAAATCCTCTCTTTGAAGCCGACGATGAAATCCGTGTTTGCCTATCCCTCAGAAATGAAACTGTCTCATCCTGTAGGAGTGCGTCGATGGATAGAAAGTCCATGAACTTTTCAGCGAAACAATGAATCAAAGGAACCGATATATAGAGAATATATAGAACGTACATTGAAAAGAGAAGAAAAGATAGAGAGAGAGAGAAAGAGAGAGAAAGAGACAGGGTGTTATAGAGAAATAGTGAGTGAGACGAAGGGAATGAATAGACGGAAAGAGGAGATAAAGAATGGGAGGGATAGTAACGACAGACAACGAACGATAGATCACTTTGTTATTAATCAAAAGAGATAGGGCAGATCGTGTTTTAAGCGAATCAAAAGCGTTCAACGTTTTCAAATCAAAAGGACAAGATGATCAAAGGGTGAGGCGTAGCAGCAATGGCAAGAGGGAAAGGAGGAGAGATGTTTGCCTGGCGTCCGGAGACGCCCGGAAACGTAACTCCGAACGAACGAACGAACGAACGAACGGACGGACGAACGATGAAATCGAAGTTTTCGAGAGGTAACGTCGGTCGCGTTGTGTTACTCTCTCTCTCTCTCTCTCTCTCTCTCTCTCTCTTTCTTTTTCTCTCCCTCTTCACTCTTTTTCACCTTCTCTTTTTTTTCTCCCTTTTCTCTTCTCATTTTTTTTACTCTCTTCTCTTTTCCAACCCTTCGAATCGCGTCGGGTCGCGTTGATGAAAAGCACGATCCGCTTGGAATTCGTAACGTTCACAGACGAATATTAAAGGGGGAAGAAAAAGAGAAAAGAAGAAAAGAAAGAGAGAAAGAGAGAGAGAGAGAAAGAAAAGGATAGGTAGTGGAATCCCGTTAACGCATCGTTTCGCGGGCTTTAAACCACGTCAAGGACTTACGAAGAGAAAGAGAGAGAAAGAAAGAGAAAGGGAGAGGGAGAGAGAGGTGCAAATGTCAGCTAATAATCCTAAGGTCCTCTCTCAACTGGCAGTGATAAATACAGCAGTTATACCTGCCGTAGGAAAACGCGGAAAAGACCGACTGGCGCCGACGTGATCTCGATGCGTGTAACGTAATTCGATCGATTTTGTTTCATTTTATTTTCTGTTTGTTTTTAACAAAAATATCCGATGTAACTTTTTGTCAGACGATATCACGTATCGTTAAATCGATTAGAGAGACGTCCAATTCGACGGACGTTTGAGGAAAAATTTTTTAACGATTAACATCGAAAGAAAATTTCTCTTTTATCCCACCCGTCGTATAATATAATATTCTAGAAGCGCCTTATGTGGACACGGCGCGAACGCATTGAGAAGGAGTAACAAAATGATAACAAAAATATATATATATATATATATATATACATACATCATACCTGCGCACAGCGGCGATGATGAAAGCTGTTATTTTGAATCGTCGCGCGTGAGCGAAGCGCGCGCGTTGTGCGTGGTGGAAATAATAGATAGATAGATAGATAGATAGTTCATAAGTCGAACGAGGAGACATGAGAAAACATAAGGGAGAAGAACAAAAATCATGTACATTATTAGTTAGGCGAAAAAGAAATAAAAAAAAAATATAGGATATTTTTGTGAAAAGTGGGACGAGATAGAGAGAAACAGAGAGAGAGAGAAAGAGAACAAACGTAACGTTTGTGCGACGAATCTCGCCAACAATTTAGTGTAATAATTAAAAAAAAAAAAGAAAAAGAAAAAAAAGAGAAAAGAACAAAAAAAAAGGAAAGAACGAAAAAAATGAATAAGTAAGAAAAATCTTCTAACGAAATTCTATATCTCGAAAGTGCTCGTAAGGATCAGAAGGACTAAAGGGAAAACTTTAGTCTTTCTTACGTTTCCTTGATTTTTTTTCCTTCTTCCCTCATCGCGAATAAAAAGGTCTCACTCCCTCTCGACGAAAACGCGTCTCGTTGCGCCTCTCGTCTCGATTCCACTTTTAAGATGGAGTTCCCCGGGGCCGGATCTCTTTCAAAGAATCAGCGGGGATGACTCGTCCTGTATAAAATGTTTTAAGAAAAAGGCGCCTTAAACAATTGAGGTGTGTATATTAACTTTAAGCGTAGTAGTCTCGTACTGTTGTCTAGAGAGCGAGAGAGAGAGAGAGCAAGAGAGAGAGAGAGAGAGAGAAAGAGAGAAAGAGAAAATGCGAGAGAGAGAGAGAGAGAAAGGATACCGAGTGAAGAAGTTAGCCAAGTAAGTGGACGCCCACCAAAGGGGAAACCAAAAAATGTAGTGTATAATAAAAATAAAGTGATAAGTAGGTAATTTTAACTTAAGCTATGCTAGAGAAATGTTAAGGAGGCGGAAGAGTGTTAGTGAATAATGTGAATGGAAAGAAGGGACGAAGGGTATAAGAAAGATTTCAGAAAAGAGAAGAATGGAGAATACAAAGGAAAAACAAGGAGAATACTTATTAACAAAAGTTTTGTCCGAAGGAAGAGCAAATGGATAAAAAAGATACGTGTAGGAGAGAATTTGCGAAATCCACTTATGGTACCTAAGACTTAAGGACGGCGAAGCGTCCAGTTACAATGCGAACAACACAAATAGCCATTACACGTTTGAAGGAACACGCGTAATCTTTACCAATACATACCTATATACACAATAAACACGCGCATGTAAATACACACGTTCGAAGGAGACACCTCGTACGCGCACCACTCCGTTATATATACAGACAACATATACGAATACATATACACAGAACATACAAATGAAACAGTGAAAAAAACATCACACAACCTGTACATCGTAGCCATACGCGTAGAAAACGTAGCGGCGAGAGAAACTTAAACGAAAAACGCTCTAGACGTAGTGTCTAGCCTAGTCTAGCTTGTCGGTCACTAAGTTTACGAGTAAGAGGAAAAAAAAAGTCGTCACGTGAAAAAAATAGCGCAGTAAGAAATTATATCCTCAGAACGCATACCAGAGCACCGTTACACCACGGCGTTACACGCACACGCGCACACGCGCACAATATTAACACGCGCCGCGGCTGCTGCCACCCTTCAACCCTCTAATCGTTCGCCGGAGTCTCCACTCGGATTCGGAGATTCTACGAGACCCTTACAACGTGTCCGATATCAATATGATTCTCGTCGTTCCAACGACGACAATTTTTACCGTCGTCGTCGTTTAAGCTTTTCAGCAAGCTGCCGCTTCTGGCATTTATCGAATCATGACATTTGCGAGTTACGATGGAATCTAATTTCTTCTTCTTTTTTTTTTTTCTTTCCTCTTCATCCCTCTCCTTCCTTAACCAGCAATTTCAATCCACTCTTTCTCTCTATCTCTCTCTCTCTCTCTCTCTCTCTCTCTCTCGATCAATTCTTTATATTTCTTTCTTTGTATCCTTTTTGCTTCGTCATTCTTTATTCCCTCCTCCTCCTCTTCCAAACTCTACATCATCCCTCAATGGCAAAACGCAATTCGAAATCCGCTGGCACACGATTCTACGCGTCGCAGATTTTCTTCTAACGGAAACTTATCGGGTGATAGCCGACAATCATTGAAGAAACATAACTTTAGAAAAGTCCTCTCGTTCTTTTCTCGTCGGGGATATTATACGATATGTATATGTATGTAGTAGGAAGTACGTGATACGTCTTAGCGAGGATGTTCCATAAGAGAGATCTACTAGTACCCTCGCAAAAGTTCCGTCTCGCTAGATAATCGATATGACATTATATTTTATATTAATTTATCACGCACCAAATCGTTCTCCGTTTATCCGTCGTTAATCGATTAACAACTCAGCAGTAGCTCATCGAGCTCTCCGTCAGAGATTTTCTTAACGATATAATATGTATATGTATCAACCTACTTATGTGTATATATCGTACGAAGACAAGCGAGGTGCAATCGTCCTTTTCATTATTGTATTTTTTTATTAATTATACTTTACGATAAGCGTAGAATGTCTATCCTGGTTGTCGTGTGCGTTTTTACTCAAAAAGAAAGAAAAAAAAAAGAAACAAACAAAAACATAAGAAAAAAAAACAAAGGAAACGATCTCCTTGTCTTTGTGATCCATCCGTTCCGGCCGAATTCAAAAACAACCCTTCGATGCTAGTAGTTACACTTTGTAAAGGGAAGGAAGGCAGCAGTCAGGCCAGTTGGTAAATACTTTAACCGATTCGCGGAGTTACCCCGAGTAATAATGCTTAGAATTTAGTGACACGAACGTTTTAAATGAAACGAACACGATTTCAAGAAATAATGCAGAACATTGCGAATGAAAACCAAAAAAAAAAAAAAGAAAAATAACAAAAGTAGGAGCCATTAAGCATAGGCATAAAAGTAATATATATATATATATATATATATATATATATATATATATATTACGCGAAAGACTACAAAACAAGACGTGCACATCTATATATATGATACAAAAATTATGTATATTATATATACATACATGTGTAAGAGAATAAAACATTAGCCGACAACTAGAGAATATATCGAATAACAAATAAAAAATATATATATATATACACACACATAAGCTTAACGAGAATAAAAAAAAAGAGGCGTACGTGATGGCGTTATAAAAAGAGAATGAAACAAAAAAAAAACATAATGCGTGTAAATGCGTGGCTCGCGAAATAAACCAAACACTGTGTTAAATACTTTTAGCCGTAAGCGAGAAAAAGAGAACTCGAACTACCATTCGAATCGTATATAACTCGTAAGAGAATAAATATAATATAAACAACAACAACAGAACAAAATAAAAAACAAACACATTGTAGCTAGCCTGCCGGACCCCCTGAGCCCTTATACATATATACATATATATATATATATATAAATATAAGTATATATATAATACGTGTAATGTATGAAATACAAGGGAGAGAGAGAGAGAGAGAGAAAGAGAGAGAGCGATAGAGTACGATCGAGCGAAAGTGTGAGAGAGCAAATAAAAGAGACACAGCGCGCCTCGGTAAAACAAACTAAACCAAAAAAAATAAAAGTCAAAGAAAAATAAAACAGAAAGAGAGAGAGAGAGAGAGAGAGAACAGGGGAAAGTGTAAGGAAACATACAAAAATGGATATTATTAAAGAAAATAAATAAAAAACAAAAAAAAAACAAAAAAAAAACAAAAAAGCCCCAAAAAAAGGAGAGGTGGAGGAGAGTTGCTACCAAAGACAAAAAAAAAACAAATTTATGGTAATTACGATCGCGTCCGATTCATACAGAGAAAAAAACACCTACGACGTTCCTTCATTTTTTCGTAGTTTTTCGTACGAGAAAACGACGTGCGCGTTACGGGCCTCCACGCAATCGGTCCACCCCCATCCAACCCCCAACCCCCAACCCGGCGCGGCATGCGGCATATCACTTACGACCGTACGCTAAGGAGTTAGGTGCCTTTTTCCACATCGTTATGTGTGCGTGTAATTCTTGGAAGGGGTTAACGAGGATAACGCGAGAGAACGAAAACGAACGAGAGGGAGAGAGAGAATAGAAAAGTCGGTAATCATCGCGAAGGTAAACGCCAAAAAGGAGAAGGGGAGGGTAGGGTGAAAAAGGGAAAAGAGGGAGAAAAAGAAAAGGGTGAAATGGCAGAACGGAGTTCGAGGGAAGAGGGGCCGGTTTTTGACATCCATCCATCGTGCATCGTCCGACTTTTTTTTCCAAGAAGCTGCGGAAGAAGTTTCGCTCTCGAACATGCTGTGTGTATATGTATCTGTATATGTGTAGTTTAATGGGAGGAGACGAAGCGATGCATGGAAGAAGAAACGGACCGTGCACGACGAAAGCAACAAGAGAACAAAGAAAAAGATAAATGAGGAAAAAAGAGATAAACGAAAAACGAAAGTGAAGAGGGTGAAATATAGAAAGAAAAGGAAGGACGGGAGAAAGCGTATAAGGGGAGGGTGTAAAAATGGCGTTCGAGCGCGCTTACGCGATTTAAGTAACGTATACTTGCGTGATTCAATGAGAAAACGGCCCGCGGGGTCCCATGGCAGCCTCGTTGCGTATTTAAGTTTAAACGGCGAGGAATAGAAATGGAGTAAAATAGGGAAAAAAGGAGGAGGAGAAGAAGGAGGAGGAAAAAGAGGAGAAGGAAGAGGAGGAGGAGATGGTATGAGCGCGCGCGCGCTCCAGTATATATACCGAAGGACAGTTTCGTGAAACAACGCCGAGCGTAGCCTGTATAATGTACATGTAATTTGCCACAAAAACGCGACGGATAGCCGACGATACACATAGGACAAACACGTATATCCAGTTACACTGAGACACAAAGATATTGCAGATAATACACGTACACACATACACGTACTTACATTTAGTACACCACCAAAGTCAAATGCACACAACTACGCAGCATACACACATATATACACTTACGCGTGCTGCACGTACGAAAGTGCATTGGTATAATAAGGGAGCGAGATGAGCGTGAGAGAGTGGGAGAGAAAGAGAGGGAGAGATAGGGAAAGGGTGCAACAAGAAAAAAAACTTAAACGAGAGGGAGTGAGAGAGAGAGAGAGAGAGAGAGAGAGAGAGAGAGAGAGAGAGAGAGAGAGATACCTCTAGAGACAAGTCTCACACGTACAATAGAATCGCGAGACGCCCTGGGACGTGCGTGAGAAAACGTGTATGATATTATATATACATAAACATAGCATATAAAGTATATTATAAAAACAAAAAATGATGAATATAAATAAAAAATATATATATAAATACTATATGAGAAAAAGTAAACAAAGTATAAATATGAATGAAGTATATAAACGAGAATATAGGATAAAATACGCTTAGGCTTAAGGATATAAGATATTATTATGATGATGTATGGTTGGTTTATAATGTAAAATATATTATAGAAAATGTATTCTACCTCTTTACTTCTCTCAATATCACGACCAAACTTCCTTCTTCGTCCTCGATTATAATAGCCCGAGAAGAGCGGTCAAGGTAAGGTGAATCGAACGGCTTTTCTAACGCTTGCTAATTTATTACACCCTTTTTTTTCATCCCTTCCACCGAGTCCGAAGTTGAATATTTTTTGTCCGCCAAAGTGCTCCGCTAATTTTCTTTCCCTCGTACACTTCACAATCCTTTCGCATAGAAAATTTCTACGTAAACGTAGCTCTCTTCGATCTTACCAAACACTCCAGCACCACCCCCAATCCCAACTTCAACCCCCAAGACCAACGATTCTGTACAGTGTTAATACGTACAAACAGATACGAGGGTTAAAATTAAGATAGAAGACGCGCTTGGAAACTAAGAACATTGCAGATTAGTAGATTACGTTTACGGCTCGAGCAATCCCGTGACTCGAAGATTAACGACACAAAGCTGCGCATAAGTTCCGTCTGACATTATCAAGCCCATCGTTCCAACAGAGAGAAAACGGTGGACATAGTTTAAGCTTCTCTCTCTCTCCCTCTCTCTCCCTCTCTCTCTTTCTCTCTTTCTCTCCTTCTCTCTCCTTATACATTTCTCGCGGTCGGATTAATCCCATCGAGCCGAAATGATTTACGATAAATGGAATTACGTTTAAACGGGGACCAATAACGGCATGGCGTGCATTCGAAATTAATAGGTCAAGAGCGACGACGTCGAAGTGAACGTCGTATGAAAGAAAAAAAAAAAAAAAAAAAAAAAGAGAAAGAAAAGAAAAAGAAAAAGAAAAAAAAGAACAAAGAACAAAAAAGAGAAAAGAAAAAAAAAAGATAAATCTCCGAAAATAAAAAGGAAGAAACGAACAAACGAAATTTGATTACAACTAAAAAGTAACATAAAAAGTTTTTCATACCTGTAATAGTTTATCGATTTAAAGAAAAAGAAGAAGGAGAAAGAGAGAGAGAGAGAGAGAGAGAGAGAGAGAGAGAGAAAGAGAGAAAGAAAGAAAGGAAGAAACTAGAAAAGGAAATAGATACAAAAACATAAAAACCGATAAAAGAGACAAAGAACGTACGCTCTACATAGAGCACGATCTCGTACTCGCTTATAGACGGTAGATATAAACGCGTAATTGCGTGGCAAGGGTGTGGTGGCCGGTTATTTTAGCGCGACTGACTGACACGCGGACATGACATGCTAGGCCGCTAGGAAGTCCGAGTTCTCTGTCCTCGCGTGTGCCCTATCGGGCGCCCTCGAATGCTCGCGTACGTGTATACGCAAGTTCCACGCGAGCGCGCACCCTCTGACTGCTCTCTCTCTCTCTCTCTTTGTCCCTCATTTATATAGGGTGTTCTATTAAATAAAAAAAAAAACGATAAACGACATTTTTACGAATACGACATTTAATAAATCATTGAAATATTATCGAACGATCTTACGGAGTTAACTGTCGATCATATAAAACAAAAAGGAATGATTTAAAAAAGATTTAGAATATGAACTTTATCTCTCTCATTTTGATAGAACGACATTTCGATCGTTGCGATTTGACTTAGCCACCCTGTAGATCGGATAGTCACCACCGGTACGGCGCACGACGTACAAGAGAATAGCGTAGTATAAAGCATAAACTACAATTAGCGGTAATCCGCGTGACACGGGCATGGCACCCTTTGCGCATATTAGAGCATTAGCTGCCGAGTCATACGAGCGAGCCGTACATCATTTCGGGACGTGCCCCCGTCGTCTCCCTCGCAAAATCGTTAAATTTACGAAGAAACACGACTGTCCCGATACAACCCTGACTGAATATTACCCTCTCGCCACTCTTCCACGTTTGCATTGCCGCGACATCGCCGTTGTTATCGCCAAGCTTGATAAAGTTTTGTTTCCGTGACGTACTACACATGAAATATATATAGGTGAAATATACATATACATATATATATATATATATATATATATATATATATATATTTCGATGTTTATAAAATAAAATAGAAATTGTTTCGATGAAATATATAAGTTACGAAACGTAATGTACAAAATTAATCGACGCTAACATAAACAAGAACAACGGTGGGCAGAATTCCAATTCCTTCGTTTCAATTAACAGAAAAGTTTAGAGCAACAGCCTCGAAATGAAGCAAATGTGGTTCACAGAATTGGCCTCATCGGTCACCAGGGAAGCGTGGAACACTGTACTTCTCTCTACCATTCTCATTTGTGGTTGTCGGTCCACTACTATTCTACCACCCGCGTAACCGCTTTCGAACCCTTAAACCTTTATATATTTCGTTCGAATAAAATTTCCTTACATCGTCCAAGTACCATGCGTCTTTTGAAAAACATGTATGGATGGTACGTTCAACGATTTTATCGAACGTTAATGTGATATAAATCCAATTTTACTATTACGACGAACCGTTCTAACTCGAAGAGTAAGTATTTTAATTAAATAAAAATATAAATATGAATTTTGTATTAGTTTAAATTTATATAAAAAAAAAGTAAATTATTTCTATATCGAGAACTTTCTAACGCTATATTACTTAAAATAAATAAAATCTATGAATAATTCGATTGCTACATTCGTCGGAACAATTTTCAGATTTGAAAATATTTGAAAAACCGCGTTTGCAGCGCTTTAATTTCATTGGTTCATCTTCTACAGAAAGTAAGGCTCCTCATTGGTTCATACGATCGAGAAATTACAATCGAAATATATCGAATAACCAAAAGAAGTTAATAAAACAGGATACTTGCGGTTATACGTGATTTTTTACAAGATAAATAATATATCCTATAATTAATTCATACAAAGTGATTATTAATACTCGCAGTATTACAAAATAATAAAGATTACGTATAATAGTATGATAAAGGCTTACCCATAAGTGCTTATAATATCTTATGAATCCTTTGATTGGTTGCCACGATCTTTTGTTCTATATTAATTCTATAGGAATATTATTATAATAAAATTAAACGAGCAGGCCTAATCCTAAACTTGTTCAAAATGAGACAAGAATTAGATGCTTAGAACTCGTTTATACAATTAAGATACGACATCGATACACTTGTGAGAATGTTCGCTTTTGATTTGAACATGCGACGTCTAGCGACAGATTCAGAAGAGTCTTTCTCAACCTAAAATTTACAGAGGTTATGTTGTGGAAAATACTTATATTCTTGCACTTTGTACTGCAGATTCCCTTCTTAATAGTTTCAACAAAAATTTTAAAATGTCGTATTTAACGAGAAAGGAGATCGATGAAATGAAGCCACAAATTGAAAAGGCCGTAAATAAATTTCTCGGCTTCGGTGAACCTGCTATCGTTACTACGGCTGTCAATTGTATTACCTCTGGCTATGATAAGCGTAAGACGGCAGGTAAAAATGATAAAATGTGTTATATACACTTCAATTTTTATTAAACAATTTGTATACATGATTTTTATAACTTCGATTATTTTTTTTTTTTTCTTTTTTTTTCAGATAAACTATCCGCTTTATTAGAAGATAAAAAAGCTTCCAAATTAACAGAGAAGATATTTGCAATATACGATGATATCAAAGCTGCACAAAAGAGTAAAAAACGTAATCATGTGGAAGACAAGGAAAAAGAAAAAGATGCTAAAAAACCTAAGTTCAAAGATGACGAAATAAAAAATGACAAACCTGCAGAAACTCAGCTATCCGCAGACAAGGTAGTATGATCTTTCTATATTTGGAAATAATTGTACTGTATATCGTAAGAGTTTTTATAGATTTTGTTGTTTTCAGATAAGGCAAATGATGGCTAACGCCCAAAGAGAGATAGAAGAAAGGAAAAGGGCATTGAAAGCTATTAAGCAAGAAGAAGTACTACCTGTGAGGCCTCTCTTCAAAGCCAGGGATTCGTTGCCGAATGTAGGCAGTATGTATAATCAGGGTCTGTTAAGCAAAACAGATTCTGATAAAGCAAGAAAAATTGCTGCGCTCCAAGCACAAATCAGAAACAAATTAAGTTCTGGATTGCTTAGTAATGTCGCAGTGCCAGACAAACCGACCCCTTTGATCTTGGACGAATCAGGAAGGACCGTAGACATAACTGGAAAGGAGGTACAACTTACGCAGGTAGTACCAACATTGAAAGCTAACATTCGTGCGAAGAAGAGAGAAGAATTTAAAGCTCAGCTGCAAGAATCAAAAGGTCCGGAAGAAATACAAGATACGCACTTTTTTGATACTAGAATCGGAGTAAAACCAGCAGTACGTAATAAGCGTTCTTTAAAATTCCACGAACCGGGTAAATTCCAACAACTCGCGGAAAGAATTCGTATGAAAGCACAGTTAGAAAAACTTCAGAATGAAATTAGTCAAATAGCTAGAAAAACTGGTATAAGTTCGGCAACAAAATTAGCGCTAATAGCACCGAAAACGGAAGCTCTCAGCGAAGATGTACCAAATATAGAATGGTGGGATTCTGTCATATTAACAGGTGGATATCCTAACGAGGATGAGCCAACGACGATCAAAACCTCAACGATTACAAATTTAGTAGAACATCCAACGCAAATGCGACCGCCAAGTATGTTCTGCTAAAGTGCTAAATTATAATAAATTAACATAACATACATCCGCTGTTAATTATATTCTGAATTCTTTCTTTCAGCTGATCCATTGAAACCTATCTACATGCCTGTGTTTCTTACAAAGAAGGAAAGGAAGAAATTGCGTCGTCAGAATAGGCGAGAGGCATGGAAAGAAGAACAAGAAAAAATTCGTTTAGGATTAGAACCTCCACCAGAGCCAAAATTACGAATTTCAAACTTAATGCGAGTCTTAGGTACCGAAGCAGTACAAGATCCTACTAAGATCGAAGCTCACGTACGACAACAAATGGCAAAAAGATTGAAGGCTCATGAGGACGCCAATGCAGCCCGACGATTGACAGCTGAACAACGTAGGGAGAAAAAAGCGAGGAAACTCAAGGAAGATACTAGCCTTGGGGTACATGTGGCTGTTTATAGGTACGATCACAACAAAAATATATATTTATATTATTTTGTAAGTTTTATTAAAATACATCGCATTTACAATTACGAATATATGACAGGAATAACACGAACATATATTGTAAGGACTTTTGATTCTTTTAGAATACGCGATCTCGTGAATAACGCATCCAAAAAGTTCAAAGTTGAGACAAATGCGAAACAGCTATATCTTACTGGCTGT
This sequence comes from Vespula pensylvanica, assembly GCF_014466175.1. NCBI lineage: Eukaryota > Metazoa > Arthropoda > Insecta > Hymenoptera > Vespidae > Vespula > Vespula pensylvanica. The sequence continues at coordinate 4,547,213 of NC_057687.1, read as the reverse complement.
GTAATGCTCTTCCGAGATTGTAACGTCGTAGTTGTCGAAGGCGGAGCTAAACAGCTTAGCAAATATAAGCGATTGATGATGCATCGTATCAAATGGGAAGAGGATATCGTAAAGGATAACGATGGAAATGACGTGCCGAATAAATGCGTTCTCGTTTGGGAGGGTACGAGCAAGCAACGTCATTTCGGTGAGATCAAATTCAAAGTGTGTCCGATCGAAAAGATGGCACGAGAACATTTCAAAAAGCATCAAGTTGAGCATTATTGGGATTTGGCTTATAGTGGAGCCGTTCTTGATAATACGGATGATGTACGCTCATAGAGATTATTATCTATGACATTTAATTAAAAACCGTAACTATATGGTGACACCGTAAGAGACGGTAGAGAATTTCGCTACTAATTAATCAATTTAAATACCGACAAGAAACTCGGGAGAATGTAATCAGTGACAGGAACGCCGCGGAAATAATAAAAGTGAGCTGGGATACCTGTGGAAAAGCAGCTGTCTTCAATGATCGTAGTTAACCCTAGATATATCCAAATCCTAGCAATGTCGAGTAGCCCGGAACGAATTAATCTGTAAGAATTAAACTAGCAAGTACATTTAATAAACTCATATGTAATCGTTTCCTTCCGCGAAGAAAAAGATTTAAGAAGGTCGATTTGAGAAGCGAAAGCGTTGCTTTTGTGGAAGAAACCGATCTTCCTACACGCGACATACATACGATGGCTAGATTTATCGTAGTGAAGGCATTTTTCTGGGAATTTTCAGTATACGTAGGCGTGCCTCGTGCGGTCGTCCATCAGCGTCGATCGTTCGCACGATGTCATTCTAAAGAATTTTAATTCACGCTTGTCGTTACGGTCAGACCCGCGCACCTCCATTAACATAACGCAACGATACCGTACGGTGCTTATCTAGCGTTGAAGTATTATGCAAAAAAGAACTTGACGCTAACACATACATATACATATACATATACATATACATATACGCACAGAAACAGAAGTATACATACAGGTATACATAAGTCATAGCTTTTACGCTCAGGTACCAACCGTGATTCTTTGTACGATCGATTTAAAGATGTAGGTGTGAGCGAGCGTGCATACTTGACACTAATCACTAACTAATCGACAGATAGACGATTATCTTTAACGCGGAACCTTTCCTAATTGTAAGATAATACGTAAAGAGATAAGTGGAGAAAAAAAAACAAGAAGAAGAAGAAGAAGAAGAAGAGAGTGTACAAGTTCGAGGAACAATACGAGAGAAACATGGCGAACCTTGGTCCCGTTCGTAATAACATCGTAGTATCTTAGCGCATCGCTTGGCTACTTTTACCGCAGCGTATAACGCATTACTAGTCGAATAATACACCGTGTACAGAGCCCCCTTCGATATACACGTCCGGCAACGTGTCGACACCCTGTATTACGGCGAGTCACTTCTCTCTTCTAGTCCTCCTAGACTCGAGGGCCCCACTCCGCTAAGGTAGGCGCTAAGACCGGACGGACTCAAGTTTTACTTTCGTTCGCGCATCGTTCTCAGTTCAGGTTTACCCGTTCCTTGCGTTCTCAGGCATACAAGCAAGCTGCCGGTGTATTACTCCGGCCTTTCTTGCGAAAGTGCGATACGTGCGAGAGCCGCGTGAATGCCACCGTGCATTTAGAACTACACAACGGTTCTCGCCTTCCGCGGATTAACCCTCGCGTACATTGTCCTCTTCTTATTGTTCTACGTCATCTCTGGAACATCGAAATCAATCCGACGGCATGTTGTTTACCTTTGCTACGCGGTGAGTGCGATTTTCGATTCTTATCCTTCCCAATTGTCCTTCCATGATTTTTCATTGGTCTTCTTTTATTTTATTTTTTTATTTATTTATTTCTCTTTTCTTTTTTCTTCTTTTTTTTTTTTTTCTTTTTTTTATTTTGAATCTTTTCATCTTACCAATGCGATCCACTGGGACTGGTAACGATTACTCCTTGGATTAAACGAAAATGAGAGTGTTAATAATCTGGTGCTTACCCACGAACAATTCGATTACCGTGAAGTTAAACTTCCTTTCGATCCCCCTTCTCCCATATCTTGTCCTCTCTCTCTCTCTCTCTCTCTCTCTCTCTCTCTCTCTCTCTCTCTCTCTCTCTCTCTCTCTCTCTATCTATCTATCTATCTATCTATCTTTCTATCTCTATCTCTCTCTCTCATACTTTGAATACTTTAGTAGTTCGATAGCAATTTATATGTTCTCCGGAGACTAATCGGATAATCTAAGTTTCTTTATAGTTTGACGACGTTAACTGATATTGGAAACGTGAGATCATTCGCTCTTCGCGCGTTCGATACTACACCTCTCGTGATCGCGCGAACTAGTTGGAAAGATAAATCGTAATCGATGATAATAACGATTATCTTTCCTTCTATACTTCGGTGATGGTAGGACGTTGAAATTATTGAAATTACGTTCCATCGAAGAGCTTTAATTAGAAGATCGGCTATGTAAAATTAATCGCGTATGGATCAATATGAAACACGTGACTTGGCAAGTATCAGCACGTTGTAGAAAATTTTAAATGCATATTTTCTTATCAATCACTCGATCTTTCGCTATAATGTAAAACGATGATAAATATATGTTAATTCTTGTCGGTGGTTAATTTTCGACAAACTTTTGATCGATAATACGATCAACGAAAGAAATATTTCTTCTTCTTCTTCTTCTTTATTATACTCATATAAGAATGCTCCGCTTTCACTCGTTTCTATGCATAAAGACGTAACTGACCTTTCGTGACGAACGTAACGAAAAATTACAAAACAGCAATGCTTTCGTGCAAGTATTTAATTTAAAGCTGATACTTGTAATATAAAATCGTATTGTCATGTTACCCCCGTTGCAAGATAACGTAAATCTTATAACGTAACTCTAATACATCCCCTAAATACTTTTTAACATTAGATAAGAGGACAAAGAAATGGCAGAGTTACGAAATTGTAGCCTTGCAAAGTGTGTGAAAATGTTACTATAACAATTTGTGTTTGCTGTTCTCCGTCCGAAGCTCTCTTTGTATATGTACGTACGTATAAAAGGTTAGCACATTGCGTTGCTTGCTTTACGAGCAATGAGATCTATTTAAATAGAGATCGATAGCGAAATAATAAAGTACGCGCTCGTATAGATAATGTTTTAGAAATAATAATAATATTAGTAGTAATAATAATAGAGAGGATTCTTTTATCGACATTCGATTGTCAGAGATTTCGAGACTTAAGAAATAAAACTAACATAATCAATCGTATAGGTAATTAATTTCTCTCTATCTTTTATTATTCGCAAAAGTTATCGATAAATAATAATTGTATCTCATGATATTTCGTGACGAAGAAAAAGATAAAAAAAATAGAATAGAAACGATCACGCGAAAGATTTCGAACGACGAAAATTAATTCCATGAACGCTAGTGTATTAGACGCTTGTTAATCATGGGAGTGCGAAGAGTATCGTTACGTAAGGAAAACAGTAAAAGAACCAGGAAGAATCCTAAATGTCAGTCAGAAGATAACTCCGACCTCCTACGAAGACCTCGAATTGGTCTGTCGATCTTATATAATAATTGATGAGTACTAACTCCCTCCATCGAAAAATCAGTAGGTACGATGGTACCGAGAAATCAGCCTCGAGCGACGCGATGAATGAAATTGTTCGCAGCGAAACGTTTGCCGCGAACAATGGCCACTATGGAACGAGGCGAAATGCCATCCTATAGACAAGGTCTTCGGAGTTCATTGCGATCCTACGATATACAACGAAAGGATCCACGTAATAATACGTTCAATTGTTGTTGCCGTTGCAACGTTCAATGTGGTAAAAATAAAATTGCAGTACATATTCCTAAATCGACTACGTACGTACTAGTATTCTAGAAAAATATTTTAGAAAATGTATTTTAGAAAAACCGTGAAGATCTGATATATTTGTTATTGTAAATTTATTATCGAATTCTAAAATATAGTCGAGAAACTAAGGAATCGATAATAAATTCCAAAGTTAGTAAAATTATCGAAATCCTATTGACACAATGCGGATACGAGTATCGTATAAGGACGCATATCCTTATACAATACATATCTACTTAGCCACCCCTTCGATTGTCTTCTCTCGATCACGATCTTATCACGTCACTGTTGGATCGTATGGTGCAACACGGTCATTGAATTTGCCAAGACAATCGCTGCATAATAGCAAGGTGTAAATAATAAAAAAAGGGGTATACCTCATAGGAAATATAGTAAGGAACGTTTAAAAGGAAGGAGTTTGCAGTATTCCGAGCTGCGAAAGTGGATAAGTAGGTATTTTCTATCCTTAGATTCCGATCCGCAGATTCTTCGCGTTGCTGGCGCTCGCTGAGAGTACGACCTTGCCGCCGAAGATGCTACAAGATTTGGGTAGGCGTACGAATGCCTCGATGGAGAGGTACGATCAAGCGGAACGTACGATTCTGAACTCGAAGACGCATCTGAGTCGAGGTTCACCCTCGTGGTATCTTGGTGCTTCTCATGAGATGACCAAAGGTGCTCAGAATCTTTCAAGGAAGGCTTTACGGATCGAAACGATGTCTGTGATGTTGGTAGAAGCTTTGAATATGTCTTCGAAGGAGGCCTCATCTATTCTACCTTCAGTCGCTGCGTTTGGCTGTTCCGATCCCCCAAATCTCTTGAAGATCATGTCTGAATGCAAGAAGATCGATCCACGATATAGAACACACACTGGAAGATGTAACAACGTGTTACATCCGACCTGGGGTGCTGCTTTGGAAGCCTATATCAGGCTTCTACCGCCAGAATATCAAGACGGAGTGTCTTTGCCACGAACCGATTTACCTAGTGCCAGGGAAGTCTCTTCCAATGTTCACTCGGGTGGTCAAGATTTGAAGCATCCATATCTGATGGCACTTACAGCGTTATTCGCCCAATTTCTTGCTCACGATCTAGCTCATACACCTAGGATGGAGCTACCGGATGGTACCAGATTGAAATGTTGCGACGTTGATTATGAAAATTTCCATCCCGAGTGTTTCCCAATTCGAGCTGATAATGCGATCGGCTGTATGGAGTATTCTAGATCTGCACCACATCCTGGTAATTCCTTACAGGTAAGTAACTCCTACGATTAATACATACTTCTTCAAATAACTTCCTTCGTTATAAAGATTCAAATAAATGTAGGCTTGCAAGTTGGGTCCACGACAGCAGATTAATCAAGCCTCCTCTTACTTGGATTTATCTCCACTGTACGGTAGCTCGGAAGAAACATCGAAAGCCTTGCGTTCGGGCAAAGGTGGCTTGTTGAATACTCAAAGAAGAAACTTACCGATGCCATCACCGGAGTCTGAAACTTGTAGAAGCGTGAACAAAGCTTTCCCTTGTTTCCTCAGTGGTGATTCCAGAGTTAATGAACACCCTGGCTTAACACTGATGCACGTAATCTTTCTACGTGAACACAATCGAGTAGCCGAGCAATTGGCCAAATTGAATCCTCAATGGGACGACGAGAAACTCTATCAGGAAGCTAGAAGGATCGTCATCGCTGAAATGCAACATATAACTTACAACGAATTCCTACCTGTCATACTTGGAGAAACAACTTTGGACAAGTAGGCTTTCGTTATCTCATCTTCCTTTTCTTTCGTATTTTTCTTTTCCAAGCTTTTCTTCCTAACTCTTCTTCTAAAATCCCCTAAATCATTGATCATAAACGAAAAGTGACATCGATTTCAACAGACTTAAAGGCGTTACTGTATTCTATACAACGGGTCGAAACGCTAATACATTTCCATAAAGAGACAGCAAATCCAGTATAAACGTGCCGTTAACTTGATCGCATCAGCGTGCCGAGCTATTAATATCTCTGCACGTGTATGTCGATCACGACTCGTCTGCTGCCCTTTGCCGTTCATTTGCCAACTTATACGTTGAGATAACAACGCTAAGGTTCCAACGGAACGATCGGAGATTGCTCATCTTAACACTGAGCCTCCCTCGTACTTCCATTTGTCAAGTTGTTCGCATGTCTTCCGTTATCCCTTCCTTTACATCTTACGTTAATTATACTAAAATTTACGATATAACGTAAAATTGATCATGTTCGTAATACAAATTTGCTTCTAAAGAATTGCCCATGGAAAAGAAATGTTGACTTTCACTTTCATTAAAGATTTCATATTCTTATTATTCTTTTCTTTTTTTTTTCTTTTTTTCTAAACGAAAAGATTCGACTTGCGGCTATCCCATGAAGGATACTTTCGAGGATACGATTCACGCACTGATGCGACTCTTTCGAATTCGGCAGCCTCAGCAGGTCTCTTTTTCGTTGCTGCACTCACACCAAAAACACTCGATCTCGTGGATACTAGATCTGCCCTGAAATCTGGAGAAAGGTCTCTTCTCTCAGCCTTCTACGCACCTCAAGAATTGTACGAAGCGGGTGCGATCGATCGATTGATAGCAGGAGCTACAGGTCAGTTAAAATTACTCGTATCTTTTTCGCTAACGATCGAACTTTAGTTATTGTAACTGTAGAATAAAAATTAGAAAGTTATCCAACGTGTGTGTGTATGTGCGGGGTGATCAAAAAATTCTAAAATTATATAAAACATTGCTTATATTAGCAGTAAAATTATAATCTTTTCGTAAGAATCTTCACAAAAAAAAAATTGTTTTATTGTGTTTCATTTTTAAATGTTTTTAATATTTACATCTGCCTCGTTCGTTAAAAACTTTATATTATATGATCCTTGTGGTTCCAACGAAGTCTTCAATCTCTTTGTGTAAATTTCCTCAAAAAAAAAATTTGTGTCAATATTTATAAGTTTCTTATTCGTAAAAATAAAAATAAATTCTTTAGATTTGTATTATTATTCCTCATACATAATCAATCAGAAAATAAGAAAGTTTTTGAAATGTTTCGATCACACCTCGTATATACATATATTCATTAGGACGTTTCGAGAAAGATAAATTGTAAATAACTGCGAAATCTTACTTAAAAAACAAAAAAGATCATTAGGAGATTCTCCGACAAGTTGTCCCATGAGAACTTGGTTTTAATGACGATCTAGGATGCAAGGTCTAATTTCCGCGACAGCGGGACATTCTAGGAAGCCTCTACCCCCGGGCTTGAACGAAATCCTTCTGGAGCGATATTTCCATGATGGGAAAAGCACCGACGTGGCCGTTGATTATGCTGCTCAAATCATCCAACAGGGCAGAGATCATGGTTTACCATCTTACGTCAAATGGCGAACATTTTGCGGTTTACCAGACGTTACCAGCTTTCAAGATCTTAAAGGCACGATAGCCAAGGACATCATCGAAAGATTACGTCTAGTTTACAAGTAAGACGAATTATATATGTATGAACTTACAAGGTATCGTTTGAAAAATAAGTTAATATTCTCTTCTTTTTTGTCTTTTCTTTCTTTCTTTTTTTTCCAATAGAAAAGTTGAAGATATAGACTTAGTGACAGGAATACTCTCGGAAGCACCAGTAACTAATTCGGTCCTTGGACCAACTTTCCTTTGTTTACTAGGACGTACCTTCCGAAATGTTCGTTTGGGTAATAGAAAATCAATGCTTAAGTTTATCCAAATAATAAGATTATTTTTTATAAACATTTATCATCATTATATCAAATCGTTTTAACAGGCGATAGGTATTGGTACGAAAATGCTAACACACCAGGATCCTTCATGATAAAACAATTAGAAGAAATTCGTAAGAGTACGATGGCACAAGTTCTATGCAACAACGGAGATCACTTGAAATTAATGCAACCAAGAGCGTTCATTTTGAGAGATCCTTTCTTGTGAGTATATTCAACAAAGAAGATACTCTAATTTTTCATTGTATCAAGAAAATCCTAATTACTTTGCAGAAATCACATGACGAATTGTACGGAACACGTAAACATAGCTCCTAATCTGATGTTATGGAAAGAAAAGGAAGACGCTTTTTAAGTTTTTCCAATTCGATCGAACGTAACAACCATTGATCGTGATCACTAATTCTGTTCCTGACTTTACTAGAGAACGTAAGATTACCTAATGCTCCAGAGAGAAGCGCGTTGTGTTTTATTATTATTATTATTATTATTATTATTATTATTATTATTATTATTATTATTATTATTATTATTATTATTATTATTATAAACTCAACGACAATCTCGTCAAGTCAGGGTAACGTCGTGTTTACTTACGTATCGTACAACGATATGTTTTGTTGTATGTATAAATATGAATACCAGTTTCTCTATCAATGAAGAAAAACACGGTTCGACGAAGGTTTCTTTCGTATACACCTCGGGCAACTTGCCCTTTTTTCCTTGTTATATTATGATACTTTACTTCACGTTGTTATTACGATTGAAAATTGCTTGACCGTAATACCATTGTGACACCGGATAACGATCAAGAGAAAGAAAGAGAGAAAGAGAAAGAGAAAGAGAAGGTCAGTACCATTCTCCGTGAAGAAGAATACATAAAATTACCTAGCAACGGAGCTACACCAAATTGCGAAATATTCAAGACCTCTATGGCGTTCACATCCATTATTACTGTTATTCTCTATAAAGAACCCAGCCTTCTTTTGTACAACTGGAACGTGAAATCATTAAAAAGCAATGTTATTATAGAATAAAAGGAAAACATTTTTACGTGCTCTATGTTTAATGTTAAAAATAAGTATAGCTGAATTCCTGCAAGAAAATTTTCTATCTCGATATATTGGTATTTACTATTTTATTTATTTGATAAAATTGCAATATAAATTTTTCATATGTTATTTTTATTGATTAGTTTCTGCGCAGACACCATCGGTAGAGTCAATGATCTTCGTAGTATTACGCTATTCATTTAAAAATGTCTGATTGTACTATATATCATTGACTAACTTATGAGTAAGATATAAGTTGTATGTTACCAACGCTTGTACAGTTGTACTATATAATTCTATCGTAACTCCATCTAGTGAGTGACGTCAGAAATATCTTATGTCAGCGCAGAAGTATACAAAAACAAATTGAATAGAGAATATGATATTAAAGTGAAACTTGAATTTTGCAACATTATTTCAACATTATTGCTTCGTACGATAAAATCTTTTTATAATTTTCGGATGATACGTCTAAGTAAAAAAATAGATGAACCTAGAAGGATCATAAATGAGGTTATCGAATTTACAGTTATTTTGACACAATATGCTAACAAAATATTTACATAGAAGAAAACAATATTAAAAAACATAGATGCTCCTTATGATTAAACGTATAATTTTCAACTTGAAAGATGAGTTATTGTGACAGACGTAAGTGTAACAAAGTTTAATTATATGTTCCAAAAATGTTCGAGAATATTTTTTATTCGATTATTATACTCAAGTTATAACAGATATACTTTTTCCTATTTTTTAATAAACATTAAACTTTTAGAGGGATTAACAGAGGAATGTCCCTTGACACAGGACAAAACCAACAAGTATAAGTTAAGCCATTTTTTTGGAAATGGTATGAAATTGATTGTATGTTGCTTCGCTATTTTATCCTTTGCTATAACGACTATACTGATCTTACAATTGGTTTATGCTAGTAAATCACTGCAGGTATATATTTCGATTTTAGTATTTTTTTTTTATATGGATGTTTCACATTCAAAACTAAAAATATTAATTTTATTCATTAGGCTAATAATGGTATTCATGGTGCTGTTGCCACAGATTATACTAATTGTTCACAGATAGGTACTAAAATATTAAGAAAGGGAGGTAATGCAATAGATGCAGCTATAGCAGCTACTATATGTATGACAGTAGTAGCTCCTCATAAAACAGGTCTTGGTGGGTAAGTAATCAAAGAAATAGATATTGTTAAATATGTATAATATTTATACTGTTTCAGAGGTGGTTGTATAATGATGTATAGCCATAAAGATAAATCGGAACCATTAGTCATCGATTTTGCAAACAATACTGTTGGAGGTCGATATAGATTCATCAAAAATATATTTAAAAATCTTTGATTATTTAACTGATTTCAATCATTCTTATTACTATAAAATGCAGGTATTTTTGGCACAATAGGAATGCGTTTACCTGCTGTTTTGAAAGGTCTAGAATGCGCGCACATTTTAAAAGGAGTTTTACCATGGAATGAAATTATAGAACCAGCTGCAAAATTAGCTAGAACAGGATTTGTTGTATCAAAAGAATTAGAATATGAACTATCCAATAACAGTGACTATGGAATGCTTTATGGTCATATAAATGCTGGTGATACCTTAATATTAAATGACCTTGCAGATACATTAGATGCAGTTGCAAAGAATGGCACAAGTGGTAAACAGTTTGAAAATTCATTATTATATAAACTTATGAAAAGAATATATACTAGATATATAATATAATTTCCTTCTCAGTATTATATAATGGGACATTATCATTAAAACTTTTACGTGATGAAGTTAAAAAAGAAGAATTATTAATAGAATTGGCAAATTACAAACCTGAGTTGAGTACAGCAAAAAAAGTTTCATTTTATAAACATTCATTATACTATCCCTCAGATGCAGTGGATTTTGAAGCTTCAATAAATGCACTAGAAAATCTCAAAATATCTTTTGAAATTGCATCTATGACTGAAACTATGGCTCTTGTTGCTCAAACATTATTGCATTGTAGTTTAAGATCTCTAGACATGATAAAAAACGGTTAGTAATAAACTTATAATGAGAGCTATAAATTTCCTAATATATACATTTTTTTTTTAGATGAACAAGAAAGATATACTGGTGTCATGGTAATGGATGGACAAGATACTTATGTCAGTGTTTTGACGTTAGTATTTATATACGCTCTTATACGTAATACAAAAAATCCATCAATACTTAATAATAATTAACTTTTAATTAAATTATGTAGTGGATTAAGTGCACCATTAGGATTGGCTCACATGAGTGGTACTGGCTTTTTACTAGATAAGACTGGTAATGATAATGATTTATCAACCCTACTTCCAATTATCTTCCATAATGAAGAAAAACCATGTGAATTACGTGGAGTACTTGGGACTGATGATACAATTTTAAGTTGTCAACTTTTGTACCATTTGATAGTACGTGGTCTAAATGTTTCTTCTGCCATTGAACATCCAAGGTACATTCATTTAAACATTTAAATAATTGTCAATTGTATTATATTATAATTATAAATATTATATTTTTTTAGATACTATCTTTTATCTGATGGTGTTAGTATAGAAAATGATCAATCACATATATTAAAAACTATATTGCAAAATAAATCGAATATTTCAATGCCTATATCAAATATTGATGCCTGTTCAATATTAAAAAGTGTAAATGCTATTATGAAATACGAAGATTTGATAACAAGTCATTCTGATAGTCGTGGAGGTGGCCTTGCATCTAGATTTTAAAAATTTTTACTTTTTATATAATTTTTATACAATGATAGAAAGTATACACAAATATTTATATATGCTGCATTATTTTATTATATGTATATTGATAATATGATGACAATATAATGACAAATTTTTTGTTATGTATAGTTTAATTGTTAAATAAATGATATTAAATTATAATAAACTAGGAATTCTCTCTCTTTCCCTCCCACCCTCTCTCTCTTTCTCTCTCTCTATCTCTCTCTCGTTCTCTCTCTCTCTCTCTCTCTCTCTCTCTCTCTCTCTCTCTCTCTCTCTCTCTCTCTCTCTCTCACTCACTCACTCTTTCTCACTCTCTTTCTTTCTTTCTTTCTTTCTCTCGCATATCATACTATATAATCCGTAATATTATACTTTTTGTTGCAATTTTAATTTTTTGTATTCTGTACTTGAATTAAATTGCCTAAATCTTGCATAAGCTGCACTACTAATTAAAACAATAATATTACTGATCCACCACAAAAATGACCTTTGTTCATCAAACCAATATGTTGCTAAAACAGTTTGTACACAAGCTTTTGCAGTACCACTGACATTATGTGTTAAGGGAGATGTTACTTTTATCTGAAGAGCTGTAGCGTAACCAATTACAAAACCACAAATACCACCTATAATCATTGCAATCCAAAAAAAAGATTCTCCAAATTTGTCATAATTGTAAACTACCAAATGTTCGCCGTTAAATAACATTAAGGGTATAAATAGGAAAATACTGTATAAATTATTGTAATAAGAAAGTAACCAAATATTTTGATTTACTACAAAAAGAATCTGTTTAGTATGAATTGAGTATAAAGAGAGAGTTAATGATCCAATTACACCTAATATTGTTCCAAAAACAGACAAAGAACCTGCAATATTTTCTTGATCCACACCAAGCCAAAATCCAAGAATAATTATACCACAGCACATAATGCATTTCATTGAAGTTTTTTCTCCTGTAAATATAAAACAAAGTTTGTTTAATATTTCTTTAATATTTATAGACATAATTCTTACCAAGAATTGTATAAGTGAAAATAACATTAAACACAGTAGTTAATGATCTGCCCAAGTAATAAAATGCAATTCCAATGTATTTCAAAGATAAATTGTTTGAAATTATCATTCCACTAAAGAGTATAGATAATGGTAATATCTATAAAGTCAAATAATATCTATAAAATTCTTAGAATACCAATTAAAAGAATATATTGTAAAAGAGTACCTTTTTTATTGTTTCTTTTTTAAATGGATTATCATTAGGAAATTTAATATATTGTGGAAAACATATAGATAAACTACTAAGAATTATGCATATAACAACGCTCACAATACATTGACACCACGTTACAAATAACGGTGCCTCCAAATTTAAAATTTCACTAGATAAAAGTATCTTATTTACAAATACTGTCAAAATTGATATAATCCTAAAAATGATTAAATATTTTATTATTATTTTGATAAAATAACTTCATTTATATATAAACATTACTTACCAATAAAATGCAACGACTGATCCTATATAAACATACTTTGACAAATTTTCTATGTCCATTTTTACAGAAAATGTATTATACTTCATATATGTTTCTAATTTAATAATTAGAATTAACGTATTATACTTTTTATATAATTCTAATTATTATAAACTTGCAATCTAAGAATTGTCCATTTTAAATTAATTTATTAATTCATAGTAACAGAGAGGATAAAATGATAAATAAACTACAAATATCTATATGATTAAAAAATATATTATAATCGATTACAAGAAAACATAACAGAATTACCTTATTAGTAGGTTATATATTTACTTCCGATAGAAAAATATCAGTAAATAGTAACACTTCTTATCTGTTATACTATAATACAGGTAAACGATTTACTTAAATCATGATCATCCTATTATCAATCATTCTACTATAATAAAATACATACATAAAAATATATTCGAAAGTACATATGGAATGAATATTTAATTTATACATATGTATAATTTTAAAAAAACACCTATATATTAACAAACAGGTACATTTCAGTAATTTATCATTGTTATAGATTTCTAATAAAAAGTAACAACTTAAATTCGATAATTTCTGCAACCAATCAAAGTAGCTCTTTAAAGACACAATTTAAAGGCGGTTTTCAACTATATTAAATGATACACATGAAAGGGAACATCTAATTCTTTATCATTTCCAATATATTGTTTATGGGAGTCGTTACGTCATATTTAGTTATTTAATATTCTTTATTCGATCTTAGATGGGATGTCTCGTTAATCGAAATTATTTTCAGTCACACATTGGGAAACGTAAGCTCAATTACTATTATTGTTATATAAATCCCATAAAATTAATTTTACTTAAATAAATTTTCGTATATTAATAAAAGACAATATTTATTTATTATATTTTATCATGTAATATTATTTGTGTTAATAATATTTGCCTTCAGTAGTCCCAGGTTTTTGAATATGTGCAATATCATTCGCAATTATAACCTATTTCTCACATAATTTTCCTAATAGAATGTATTAAACATTCTTTGCCTTTAACTCCTACGTTTTATCACAGTATGTAATACAATTGTTATTTTGTATCTTCAAATGATAAGAACTAAAATGCTTTTGCGTAAAAATTTTGGACTTCGAACGCAAAGAATTGTTATGAAAACTTTTTCATGACGATACGAGTATCTTTTCTCGAAGTTTCCAACAGTAACGAATACACCAATTGTCCTATACATATATACATTGTATATACACATTTCTACATGTATGTGTGTGTGTGCATATATATATATAATTCGATGCACGTGGTATATTATGTGTAATCTGACGTCTTTGGATTCTGTCGTGGTAACAAGACAGAGTTACTAATTCCGTTGACACGAAGACTTCGTGGTTGGTGCGTTCAACTTGCTGACGTCTTTTTAGAATTCCTTTTTGATATTATAATACTCAAATGTAATAAACTGGAAAAATATTTGTCACGCAACAGGTACAAAACAGATTAATTTTAAAAATATTTAGCAACTATTAAGATGTGTAATATATATATTTATTGAGTCGGAAAATTGTTTGCCCTATATTTTATGTAATCTACATAGGTTTGATTTATTGATATCTACAAGCATATTTAAGCAAGTTCTTGCTCAATAAAACGAAATGCTATTACGTGTTATCTAATACATGGCATATATTTATATTCGATGAAAAAGTGTCGTAGTAGATAAGTTGGTAAATAACAAGGTTAACGGATATGTCGATTAATTTTTTCAAAATGTATTATTACTATACCGTGTTATGTAAGAAGTCGTGACTTTTAAAAACTATAAAAGTAGCAATTAATTGATATGTTTTTAACATTTCCAGAATACTACAATATCCAATAATATCCTTCAATCACAATCCTGTCAGCTGTGATGAGAATATAGCTGCATTGTTGTCATCTTCTTAATGTTATACTTTTTATATATTACGTTCGCGCGCTGTTAATAATATCAAACGTCCAAATTTTCGTATATTATAATAAAAATATTAAATTCATTATATTTGGAAATCAGTTATAATAAAATTTTTTTGTATTAATATAAAAATATAGAAATGATAGTTTTATGAAAAACAAATTGAATAAATAGACTTATATTATTTTATAGGTTAAAAATTGGCCATAATATTTCCAAAATATGTCGCAATACGAGAATGATATTATCGAAGACAAAGATGATAATCCTAATACATCAGGAGATTTAGGACTTCGTCATAGAATTCCTTGGAGCGATCGTGTATTGCTAAATAGTGAAATTCCAGGTTTGCATGAAGTTAAAGAATTATTAGAAGACGATGATGCCAGCTGTTTGGCAGAAGAGGAAGATGGAGTTGGATGCCCTCTTCCATCTACTCCTGAAGATGATCATCTTTTGGATTGTGAGGTACTATGCTAACAATAAATATTTATATATGTTACATCTATTACAATAATCATCGTATATTCCAGATGACAGAAGTGTTAAAAGCAGGAGTATTAAGTGATGAAATAGATCTTGGTGCCTTGGCTCATAATGCTGCTGAACAAGCTGAAGAATTTGTTCGTAAGGTAAGATATCCAAATCTGAAATAAATTTCTATTTGTATAAACTTTTATACACGTACACATACACGCACGCGTATGTAGGTACATAGAACTATATAAATTTATTTGTTATAAATTAGTTTATAAGTACATTATAAGCATATTATAGGTCTGGGAAGCATCCTGGAAACAATGTCATTTTAGAAATTTACCTCGGTGGTTACAAGATAATGATTTCTTACATGCTGGTCATAGACCACCATTACCATCATTTTATGCTTGCTTCAGAAGTATTTTCCGTATTCATACAGAAACTGGTAACATCTGGACACATTTACTTGGTGAGTTAAAGTTGTCATGTATTTGTATCGAAAAATAATTTAATAAGAAATAAATATTTTTATTATACATATTCATAATATTTTGATTTTTGTAGGCTGTGTGGCATTTATTGGCATAGCTATCTTTTTCCTAACACAACCTCCTATAGAAATTCAATTGGAGGAAAAACTAGTATTCGGTACCTTCTTTGCAGGTGCTATAATTTGCTTAGGAATGTCATTTGCCTTTCACACAGTTCACTGCCACAGCGAATGTGTAGGAAAATTATTTTCTAAATTAGATTACTGTGGGATAGCTATGCTCATCATGGGCAGTTTTGTACCATGGCTTTATTATGGTTTTTACTGTGACTATCAACCTAAACTTATTTATTTATCTGTTGTGGTTGTACTTGGTATAACAAGTATCGTAGTATCATTGTGGGAAAGATTTGGTGAACCCAATTATAGGCCTCTTAGAGCCGGTATTTTTATGGGTTTTGGCCTTAGTGGGGTAAGTTTTACCTCTTTCTGCTCACCCCCCTCTCTCTCTCTATTCATGTGTACGTATGTATGCGTATGAGTGTATATAATGTTATCATATAAAATAAGAAAAAAAAGAGAATATAAAACTCTTAACAAATTAAGTTATTGTAAATGTTTTGTAAATTAAAAAATTTGTTAGGTAATACCTGCAGTCCATTATGCTATAACAGAAGGCTGGTTCAAAGCAATTAGTCAAGCATCCCTTGGTTGGTTGATACTAATGGGATGCCTATATATATTGGGTGCACTATTTTATGCATTAAGAGTACCTGAGCGATTTTTTCCAGGAAAATTTGATATTTGGGTAAATATCAAAATATTTGTTATATTATTAATTTTATTCTGTGATCACGTGATATCCATTTTTTTTTTTTTTTTAATATATTGGATTAAAGTTGTTTATTTCGAAACTTGATCTATAGTGAACTCGAAAAGTATATTTTGCTTTTTAGTTTCAGAGTCATCAAATCTTCCATGTACTAGTAATCGCTGCTGCTTTTGTTCATTATCATGGTATAACAGAAATGGCAATGCATAGAATGACAATAGGCGATTGTGCGAATCCAGCTCAGGTGATAGCATTTTAAACATGTAACAATATACTACGAGTATATTATCAATATTTTGTCAAATGTCTTCTCTCTGCATAACTGTAATAAGACTAAAAGGATTCCTAAAACTATCACATGTAAATTGATGTTATCAAGGACTTGACCACAAAAATTTCTTTACAATTACAAATTAATAATTGTAATGTTAATAACTTACAAGTAACATTACATTTTTAAATGCAAGTAAATCATGTATTCGAACACTTTAATTTGCATCAGATTTATATGCTTTTTATAATTGGCTAATTATATAAAATTCAGAATTTAATATATTTTTACACTCAATCTAAAAAGAAAATAGTTCATTAAAAACGCAAAATAAATTTAACAGTGGATTATATATAACAGTTCTCTATGGGAAAAATGCCATTTTTATATTAACCTTTAGCAAGAGTCTTGGTGATCTGAGTAAATTCTACTTTCTATGACAAATTCTCGACATATATTTGAATCATTTTTTCACATAGATATCTGTATAATAAAAATAAAAATAAAAATAGTTAGCAATTATGATTATAAATTAAACAGTATTGTATTAAAAAGAAATGTTTATAGCAATTACACCGTGCCTCCTGCTAAAGGTCAATTTTTATACAATCTCATCTAAATCCATGCATAATAAAGTTCTGTGGTCTGCCTTAGATTCAATCTTGAACTGTTGAAGATAAATACTTGTGATCTTTACTTATTAGATTAATTAGATTTTAATACTAAGATATATGTACAGTGAAAAAGTGCTACAGTACAGAAAGTGGCTGTCAAGCAACAGTAATTAAATTCAATGTGTGATTGTTTAGTTCAAATCGTTAATCATAACAATAATATAATAATAATAATAATGAAAATAAGATTAATATTAATAAATATTATGATGATAATAATTAAACTCTTGTTCAACTTACTTTTATACTTTACACAGCCACTTGAGAAAATCAAAACTAATGTAAAGTATAAAAGAAAGTATATAAAAAATGCAACGAACAAAAGTTTATGTGTCTGAGATCTAGGAACCAACCATAAATACAAATGACTTTATAGTATAAGCACTCTAAAAATCGTAATATATTTTGATCACGTTCGTTGTTGAAACAATGTAAACTTATTTATTCTTATGATTATTGCGAATGTAGTGCAATATTTCAATTTTTTTCATTTCTTTTTTTCTCAATGTTTTGGCACTTAAAAAGCTTTTTTCCAACTATAGTCTATATCGGAATTCTATATTTTTGTAGCTGTCAAGTGTTGGATAGGTAAATTATGATTGATATATTCCCTATTTATTGAATAATTAATTCTGAAATCTAGATATGCATAGATTGACAGATTCGTATTAATTATTATTATATAGTTACAATTAATAATTAATAACACAAATTTAAATAGTGCTTTACAATGTACTTATAATTTATATTATATTTCTATTTATCCTCTAAAAAATGTATCACTTGGTTTATTACCAAGTTTCTTTCTTTAATTCATTGGAACAGCATAGCTATATAATTTACTATTTTTGAAATATTTAATATTCTTTTTAGAAAACAATATGTTATACGTTTCTGTCAGTCTAAGACAAGAAAAATGTTGAAATTTTATTTTATGTTATTGTCAAAAGATCTAGTACTTAGAAAGAATGTTGTTAAACTTTTTACACAAATAAATATGAGTACTATTAATAAATTAATAAAGAAACCAAATATATATGCATCTCATATGTGACAGTAATACATTTATTATATTTTTAGTTATTATAAAGAAATATTGTCACACCGCAATGTTAACCTATTTCTTGATTAAGAATGACTTTAAAATTATATTATAATAACACAATTTTAGTTAATGTTTCCTATCCTATACTAAAGAAAATATTTTGAAAATAGCTTTCGAGGGATTAAGTTGTTTGAATATGGCGGTATTTATCAACTCTATCTTTTTATTCTTTAGTGTTACCATCAAATGTATTATCGTTAAGAAAATACGAAGTAGATATAATGTTTTAATTAATATTCTTCTCAATTCTTATTTAAATACGTAATCGTATACACTGTAAATCAAATAAATTCTAATCTTGTATAAATTAGTACATTTCTAAATAGATATTTAATTTAATTTCTAGGAATTTTATTTCTTTAAAGTAGTATCACTGTTCTCACAGTTATAAATTTGAATATGTTTGGATGAGGTTAAACGTCATACAGAAAATGTTTTCTTTTTTTATTATGTTTATTTATTTGTTTTGACTGATTTGCATATAATTTGCTATTGTACAATTAACATGGTATGATTTCAATACCTTTTTTTTCATCTAATTCTAATATGTCGTAAAAAAGTTAGTTGTAGTTCTCGTAAAACTATTACCATTAAGAAAGCTCTTGTATTATACAAATAATATAAATTCAAGATTATTTATTATATCATAGTTAATAACAAAATTGGTACGTAATATTGTGTTATTAATTTAAGATTCGTTCTTTGGCTCCAAGCCAAAGAGGTAAACGTCCTTTGCTTTCGGATGTATCTAATACCGTGGAGTTTGTGACAAAACCCATAATCCAACGTGAAAAAAGAGTATGTAGAAATAATGCCAAAAATATACACATACCTGAATATAAAGCTGCAGCTCTTACTGCCGAAGATATTTCTGCCACACAAGGTGTAATATCCGAACATGTAAGTCATAATCATTATTTTGGTAAATAAAATTTAATAGAAATGTTATTATAATATATAATAAACTTACAGGAAGAAAGAGTCAAAAAATTATTGAGTAAACCATTTAAAATACCAGTTCCTGGATATCATTTATCTGGGCGTACACTTGGTATACGTTTATCTGGTCCAAGAATTGCTTTACATGATCCAAATGAAGCTAATGCATTAGTGGTTTATATACCTCCTGAATTATCAGAACACGAAAGAATAAAACTAGATCTGTTAGTAATTGTAGATTTACTACAAAATTATAAATTACTTGTTATTTATTTTAGATACTTTATATTTCTTAGCTCCAAACAACTTGTACATGTAGTAGTTGATCCTTTACTATGCAATATTCTAAGACCACATCAACGTGAAGGAGTAAAATTCATGTATGAGTGTGTGACAGGAAAACGCATTGATGGTGCATATGGATGCATCATGGCAGATGAAATGGGTCTTGGTAAAACCTTACAATGTATTACTCTTTTATGGACGCTATTAAAGCAAGGTAACAATACATTATCTTTTTAGCGATGATTTTATTTTCTCTATAGAAAATATAAAAAGATTTATCCATGTAATTATTTTTAAGGTCCAGAATGTAAACCATTGATAGAAAAAGCTATTATCGTTGCACCAAGCTCTTTAGTAAAAAATTGGTATAATGAAATTTACAAGTGGCTTAACAATAGAGTTCGTCCATTAGCAATAGATGGTGGGAGTAAAAGTGATATTGATACTAAACTTACAGGCTTTATGAAAACTTATGGACGTAGATGTGCTAATCCAATTTTAATTATTAGTTATGAAACATTTAGATTACACGCACATGTCTTACATCAAGATGAAGTTGGCCTTGTATTATGCGATGAAGGACATCGTTTGAAAAATTCTGAAAATCAAACATATCAGGCTCTTATGGGTCTAAAAGCCAAAAGAAGGGTATTACTTAGTGGAACACCTATACAAAATGATCTTTTGGAGTATTTCTCTCTTGTTCATTTTGTAAATCAAGGACTTTTAGGAACAGCACAGGTAAATTATATTATATAATTTAGCAATATAATAATGCGTATAATTATTTTCAAAATAATTCACATTTTAGGAGTTTCGACGAAAATTTGAAATACCAATACTTCGTGGACAAGATGCTGCAGCAACAGATAATGAACGTAAATTAGCTCAAGAACGATTAACGGAGTTAGTAACTATTGTTAATAAGTGTCTTATTAGACGTACTAGTGCTTTACTTTCAAAGTATTTACCATTAAAACACGAGCTAGTAGTTTGTATAAAAATGGGAAAATTGCAAACTGATCTTTATAAAAATTTTATACAAAGTGATAGCATAAAAAAATCTATGGAAGGTATTATCTTTAGGATATCTTTTTCTTATATTAGATTTTTATGTTATAACAAAATAGAAATGTACTTATTATTATGCTCTTAAATTTTGTATATAGAAAACAATTCTGAAATTTCTAAGAAAGGTGGAAGAAGTCTCTCTGCACTATCTGCAATCACACTATTGAAGAAATTATGTTGTCATCCCGATTTAATATATGATAAAATAATAGAGAAATCAGATGGCTTTGAAAATGCTTTGAAATTGTTGCCATCGAATTACAGCACAAAGTATATTTGTTTAATTAATATATTCCATGTTATGCATTATATAATACCTTGTACATAAACTTTTTTTTATTTTAGGGAAATTTTACCTGAATCATCAGGAAAATTTATGGTATTAGATTGTCTCTTAGCTTCCATTAAATCTACAACACGTGACAAAATAGTTCTGGTGTCTAACTATACGCAGACACTTGATCTATTCGAAAAATTATGTCATAAGCGATGTTATAAATATGTGAGATTAGATGGTAGCATGTCAATAAAAAAGAGATCAAAGATAGTAGATAGTTTCAATGATCAAAATAGTGATGATTTTATTTTCATGCTAAGTTCCAAAGCTGGTGGTTGTGGTTTAAATCTTATTGGTGCAAATCGTCTTGTGATGTTTGATCCAGATTGGAATCCTGCTAATGATGATCAAGCAATGGCTAGAGTTTGGAGAGATGGTCAAAAAAAGCCATGTTTCGTCTATCGTTTTCTTTGTGTAAGCAATGCAAAAATCATAATTTTTTTAAATTAAAAAATGCTAATACATAATATATCAGACTTATGTTCATTACAGACTGGCACAATAGAAGAAAAAATTTTTCAAAGACAAGCACACAAAAAAGCATTGAGTTCAACAGTGGTTGATCAAGAAGATGATGTTGCAAGACATTTCACTTTGAACGATCTTCGCGACTTATTTAAGTTAGAAGAGAATACAGTTTCAGATACACATTCGAAGTAAGTTTTAAATAGGTACGTTCGATCCGAAATTTTTTCAAAATACTGTATTTCTTTTGTTATATATTGCAGATTCAAATGTACAAGATGTGTTAATGGAATAGAAGTAAAAGGTCCGCCAGAACAATCAGACTGCAATTCTGATCTATCAGATTGGCGACATGCTCATAATCCTAGACATTTACCAGACATTCCATTACGACAATGTTGGTCTAGTGGTATTTCGTTCGTCTTTCATCATCGTTCACACGAACAGGTAAAAGGATAATATGTTGAAATTATTAAAAGTTACATTTGGTAACCAAATGTTTTTATAACGCAAGTTCCATACTATTGTACAGTATTATAATATAATAACATTATATAAAATAAGAAAAAAATATATTTTTATATTATATACTATGTATACAATGTCCTTCTGTTAAATTAAAATTATTAATTCAATTAATAACTTTTATCATCTTTTCTTAAAAATTTATATTATTGTTAACGCGTATAAATACATGACTTATCCATATAAATATATATATATATATAATTATTGTACCGATAATTACAAAAAAAATAATTATTCATTGTCTGTATTTCGAAACAAAGCGCGCTCTTCTATTTGCGCAATGTTCGATAACCGTGACGATCGTTGATTGAAAGTAGCAGTTTCAGGTTAGATGTTTTTACGATAGGTAGTAGATGATATTAAGTCCGCCATTGCGTTGGAAGAGACGAGGGAACGATCTCGGCAACTTCAGGAATTTCTTTCGCGCAGAATGACGCGATGCTAACGGAACGGGTGGTGATGGAAACATGGCGGCAGAGAGAAGAGAGAAGAGAGCGCGAAGAAAGAGCGTCGGTGAGAACGGAGAAGGAATGGGGGGGGGGAAGACCAAATAAAGGGTGGAGAAGCACGTGATCCATACGTACGTTCTACGATTGGTGAAAGCGAAGGTAACTATACCCCCCCTCCCCTGACCTGCTCCCGCTCGCTCGACCGCCTTTCCCAGGTTCCGTGCAGCCGCCCGCTCAGAATAGTTCCAGATGTGGCCATGTTTAGTTTGATCTTTGAAGTTTTCGCTCATCGTACTCACAATTGCTACATTTTTATACTATCTTTGCTGACAATTAGTAGTAACGCTCTGTCCGAAAGATAATCGTACTCTTCGCCTGCCTGTCTGCCTGTCTGCCTGCCCGCCCGCCCGCCTGCCTGTCTGCCTGTCTACGGTCACTAGTCTCGTTCACACAAACGTTCATTATCTCTTCTCTTACCAACACAAAAAGAGAGAGAGAGAGAAAGAAAAAGAGAGAAAGAGAGAGAGAGAGAGCGAGAGAGGAGAAAGAAAGACTAAGAGACAAAAAGAGAGAAAGATTAATAAGATTTTCTTTAAAATCGCGGAAGAAAAACGC
Source organism: Vespula pensylvanica (assembly GCF_014466175.1). Taxonomy (NCBI): domain Eukaryota; kingdom Metazoa; phylum Arthropoda; class Insecta; order Hymenoptera; family Vespidae; genus Vespula; species Vespula pensylvanica. The sequence goes on along the minus strand of NC_057687.1, from coordinate 4,523,697 downwards.
GAAACGTCACCATCGCGTCGTCACCGACTACATCGTCGAAGATTCATGAACGATACTCGCGCGAATCCGTGAATCGATAAGAAAAAAAAAAAAGAATTTCATTTTGCTTCGATCGACGCGTAAAAAGAGAAATGAAAATACGTCGGGCTTAATATTATATATGGTATATAGAAATACGTAGAATCATTGGACGCTTGCCCTCTTGCGGTCGTTTTTTAGGAAGGGAGCATCCACGGATGCGATCCCTTTTCCGTTCCCCCTCTCCCGCGTTACAGAGAGAAGCACGGAGGACGACAAATTTGATCACGTCGGGATGCGAAGTGCAAGCTTCTCGTGGCTTTGTCCGTACACCTTTTCGTCGAAGACACTGTTTTATCATAGATTTACCTTGAACGCGTTTAAATAATTATTCTATCGATATTCGTTTTTATGTCCAATAAACCGTCTCTATACTATCGCATCCCATGACATTCGTTTAAATCGAAATTATTTGTCACGCGTAATAGAGGTACATAAACGGATAATGATTGTTCCATGTGCCACGTCAGCAGAAATGACGTAGCTCTGTGGCATGACAAATATCGCGCCATTTTCTTCTCTATTTAATTAACCGAGAGAGAGAAAGAAGGATAGGGAGATACCACAGTGAACATGTCTTATCAAATTTAAGTGCGATATCGATTCGAAAGAACTTCAGAAAGCTTCTAGATATATATATACACATACATACATATATATACATATATATACAGTTATTCGAGTTTAGCTTTCTCTTTGTGTGAGAGAAAGCGAGAGAGAGAGAGAGATACAGAAGCGTTCGGTAAACGAGACCCGTTCTGAGAGCAGACTTATAAACTCGGGCTGGGAGAAAGAGGCTAAGAATTGTATTCTTTTTTTTTTTAAATTTGTAATATCTTTGTCCGTGGGAATGCGCTCACGCGAGCATGTAATAGATACCGACAGATATAGAGGGAGATAGAGAAAGAGAGAGAGAGAGAGAGAGAGAGAGGATTAGCGAAAGAGAGGGAGAAAGAGAGATAGAGAGAGAGATAGAAACGGACAATCGGGCCTTCCTTTGAGTTTATTTGCCCATTATCAAGTTATTTTCAAAGTCTCAAATGATCATATACAGGCACGCGAATCCACGAGCAAAGATCCGTCGTGTGTGGTCGCGTCTATCGATCGAATGATCAACTTCGGGCCACAGTGGTATATCGTATGGTACAAAACACGATCGATCGGGACAAAACAATGGCATTAGAGAGTGTTTCCGTGGCCGAGACTCTAATCCAAAGGTTTGCCTCCACATTTTTTATTCAATGACGAAACAGACGTAATTTTCACACGGACTGTCGCTATTGCTACTATACATTATTACCAATACTGCTACTACCACTACATTAGTACTATACTACTACTACTATTACTACTACTCTCTATTACTACTACTACTACTACTACTACTACTACTACACTACTACTCTACTGTATTATTATATCGCTGCTCTTACACACACTATCGAGACGCATATACGTGACGTATGAGAGACGATACACATGTATCATCTCCTTCCCAACGCGATATACACATATATACGTAACACGTAGCATCGAGGCTCCGTCCTCTCACGAATTCACTTTGGTCAATATTTGTTTCTCTTCCGGAAGATGTGAAAAGGAAAAGGAAAAAGAAAAAGGCAGAGAGAAAGGGAAGGGGTAAATAAAGAGAGGAAAAGAAAAAGATACTATTCGTCGATCGGTTTTTTATAAATTTGCGACGTTACTTGGATAAAGGATGTCTCGTCGATGTCGTCGATCTCTGAAAGAAAAATGGCTAAAACAATGATGGCGTTAAATGTACGTCTAGAAAAGACCGATTACTTTCTTGGCATTATTTGTAAAAGCGCATAAAGGCGTTAACATTTGTAAAGGGTGGGCGGGTACGAAGGGGAGGGAGGGGGGTCAAGGTCGTCTTTATCGTGAACGCGGATTCGCCGCAACTACGAGACGTACATATACTACTCGCCAAACCGTGTTTCCTTACGTGTCACGTAGGCGCGTTTAGTGCGATGCCTCTTTCCTGTGAATGATCGGGGGGATCTTTTTAGTCATCCCCTTCATTCAGCAGCAGGTACATGCGAATCTCTTTCTCTTGAAAAGCCTCACGAATTCTTCCTCCACCGTCCGCTTTCTTTTCTAGCGGAAACAGACAGAAGGTTGCAACACGAGAATGTCTGTTCTTGTTTAAATCCAGGAGTGAGAGAGATCGCGACTAAAAGTTAGGAAAAAGAGACTTTTATGTAGCACAAAAATGAGGTATGATATTGTCTTTCTCGCGCCTATGACGCATTCATGTGTTGTAAAATTAAAATCATCGCGTATATACATATATATTATGTGTGTGTATATATATATATACGTATATATATATATATATGTTTACTACTCTACGAAATATTTTTGTGTATTAGCGCTCCGTGTAGCGCTTTCACTTTTTTTCCTCGCGTTCTAGGAAATACGAGTTACGAAAAATAACGAAATACCTTTTCTCTGCTCTCTGCCATTCGCGAGAATTTTAAACGCAGATTGAAACTAGTTTAAACTTGTATCTGGTACAACTCGATGTTGTTGTTCGATGAGAGAAAGAGCGAGAGAGAAAGAGGGAGTGAGAGGACAGAGTTTCCATGTTTTTCTTTTTTTTTTTCTTTTCGATCTTGTGGACTTCGACGTTATATATATATGTCTACCACTTGCACGTCACGTATATATATATATATATATTACGTTACACATTTACAAATTGAACACCACGTACATGATACGCGAGCACGCGCATCGTATGTGACGTCATATCTATACTTCTTGATACATATACATGCGCGCGCGCATGACACACACGCATATATACTGACGGACATACAACGAAACACGAAAGCGTATAGTACATGCACTTTGCTCTAAAAAAAAGTATATATATGTGAATATGTATATATGTACATATATACATATATATACACACACATACACACACATAAGCGCGCGTGTCGTGCGAAAATGATGCACACGACGACATCGTGCGTCCGAAGAAACTTTTGGACGGATGCCGATGACATTGACTTTTTAAACGTTATCAGTGATGCTGCAACGACGACAATAATGCTTCATAAAAAACGTGATGTTACAAATGATGTATCTTATTATGCTTATAGAGATATGAAGGAAAAATCATGATGAAAAATCATGAAGATGATTATGAATGTTTAAATGATGATGTTAAAGGACTTAGTATGGTGAGGTAACTCTTAATTATTATTTTGAATCTTTTGATTTTCTTTTTTGTTTTGTTTGTTTTCAAGAGAGACGAAGAGGGACATAGAGACAACGAAGCGTAGATAACGCGACTTCGTAGCAACCCGATTTAATTATATGCTTTTAGATTATACGACGTACCTACATACGTTATTATTAAGCGTGCACTCGCGCGCACTCATGAATATGTATATTCATTTGTTTCGTCGTCGTCGTCGTCGTTTGTGCTTCGCGAGAAAGAGACACGGAGAGACGGCGGATTTATTCGAAGAGATAGATTTTCCTCGATTCATTTCTACGAGCTCTTTTGTGCTCATTAATTTTCTCAAACGAAGTCTAGATCGCTCATTATTTATAAACACGTTATTTAGTCTGTGCAGAGAGTGAGAGATACGAAACAGAAAGAGAAAGAGAGAGAAAGCATTTCTTTTAGATTGTCATCGATCGTTTTTACGTGTCACATGCCATTAGTCGTTTCCGACAAACGTATTTAATGTTTTCAGCTTGGCTAGTATCGGCAACCTCGTTCGCATATAGTCGACTCGACTGAAAGTTTTTTCAAAGCTCTCTCTGTCTAACTCGTGTAGTTTCGATTTTCTTGACGGCTATCAATTTGTCCTTGACAATAATAATGAGCTTCCCTCGATCTTTCGAGGATGCTTTCTTTGGTTAGAGAAACACTCTCTGCATGTAAAATCGTCGCTAATGAATAATTATGATAAGGTGATAGCATCGGAGAATATTTTTCTCCACGCGTTTATGCCTTTAACTTCGTAGTACAGAATCTGATGATATTTTAATGATTCAGAGATTAGTTGGAAAAAACATATTTACTCAAGCTTCTCTTTTATGACATCTTCAAGATACATGATTTTCCTGATAAGATACACATATTTTTGTTAATGTATATGATATCAAATTTTTTTTTTTTTCTTGCTGTATGAATACTTTGATAAAATTATACTATTCTATTGATAATCCATAAACAGCGAGATTTTAGGAAAATCTCAGTTTCTTAATTACAATATCAATGTTTCTAATATACAAGTTAAAACATATATGAGATTACAAAATAGTACATTCTATATTTGAGATTTATTTTATATATATTAAGATTCAATTAAAATGATAGTTTCTCACAGGATTTTATTAAAAAGCATTGTTGATATATAGAAAATATTATGAGGGATTTGTATAGTTTCTTTATTATATGTATATTATATAATTCAATATCTTTGCAAGTAGTAATTGTTATATAAATTCATATAAAAGAACATAGTACAGCTTATATGAATTAATTACAAAATATATTATAAACATTAACTTTCTATATATATTTCATTTTATAAATTAATTTTATAAATTAAATATATATAAACATGTTGCGAACACAAAATTACTATCGGTTCATGGACTGAATGTTTCTTAATTATCAATTATGTATTCTTTTTTTTCACAGTAATAATGATAATGATTTGGAAGATGGAGAAATTCCTTCCGATGAAGATGACGAGCCAGTTACTCGTCCACAGATTGAAATAACTGAATCTGTTAAGCCATCTCCAAAACAAGATGTATCAAAGAATAAAAATTTTGATTCTAAGTTTAATAAGAACAAAAAGCAGCCTATTCAAGGAACAACTGCTAAACATGATAGATACTTAAAGTATAAAAGTCCAACAGAGGATTGGGCAGGTGATGTAGAAAAAGCTATTAGAGCAGCTCTTGAGGAAGATGGGAGTAGAAATACAGATTCAAAATCAAAGAACAAAACTAATAGGAATAAGAGTAGGAAAAGAGTACGCGATGAGCGAGATGAAGATCGTTCAAAAGATCAAAAGGTTACATTCTATACTATTTTGTTCACATTTGATATTTTTGTTTAGGCTTAATTTTTTAATAAATATATCACTCATAATTTGCTTACAATATTTATAGAAACGAAAAGTAAGCGATGAAGAGAATGGTAATGAAGATGATGATGAAATGGTTTTTGTTCGAGGTGCTTCTCCTATTAGAAAAGATTCTCAAGATAATAGTTCTCCTAGACATACTAATGATCATGAAAATTTTGATAGTAATTCTGATTATGAAGAAAGATCCAACATAAATCGACATAGAGAAAATGAGAATAAGCGTGGTGGTAATGGAAGAGGAGGTATTCAGTTTTATTAGAATATTTCTTATTTATGTGCAGTCACAAAAAATATAAATAGTATGATATATTACGAATATTAATATTATAGGTCGTAGAGGTGGAAAAAATGAACGCGGTGGAAAAAATAAAGGCCGTGGGCAATTGAGGAATGAAAGAAACGGACGAAGAATTCAAACCACTGAACATGGACAAGATCCTGAATCCATATGTTTGTATTACATGCAAGGAAAATGTCACAGAGGAGATGATTGTCCTTTCTCACATAATGCTTTACCTCCCAGAAAGATGGAACTATGCAAGTTTTATCTTATGGACTGTTGTGCTAAAAGGGACAAATGTCTTTACATGCACCATGACTTTCCATGCAAGTTCTTCCATACTGGTTTGAAGTGTAACCAAGGTGATAACTGTAAATTTTCGCATCAACCTTTAAACGAGCAGGTAATTATCATTATTGATAAAATGATAAAAAGTAAAAAATGAAAAGTATTTTCTATGAAAATTTAATATAAAAATAATATATACATATTCTTATAGGTAAAAGGAATTCTTTTGAAACATCTTGAAACTGCACCAAAAGAAATTCTTGGGGATTTTCCACGTTTGAGTAGAGAAAGAGCAATGTTGATGATAAATAATACAGCTACAGCACTCGCCCAAGGACAAGATACAACGAATCAGAAAATTCCTAGTTTATTTGAATTGAATGTACCTGCACCAATAAATACTTTAGACAAAAATGAAAACAAGGATGAAAAAGGTGAATATATATATGTATATATATATATATATGTCTAATGGAAAATCAGAATCAATTATTAATATTTTAATTATTATTATAGAGGAAACATCCAATCAACAGAAAAGTACTGTTAGGGAAAGAAAACCTTCTGGAAAAAAGACACGTTGGGGATCCGACGAAGACAGAGTACCATATGAACAAATTATGTTACTACAATCAGCCAATGAACTCGGTCTTCAATTGCCTAATGCAGCTTTAGGTTTAGCGACTCAGCAACAATTGCAACAAACTCAAATATTGCAGCCATGTGTTCCAAGCATGGATTTTTACACTGAAACTAATGCAGATTCTAATAAAACAACTGTAAATAAATCGAAAGACGATTTTCCAAAGGAGGTACAAGAAGATGAAATTTTAGCACAAGTAAGATACACGGTAAAAACAATTTTGATAATTAATAACAATGATTGATTTACCCTATTACAATATACACTACATAATTATTTAGAAATACTTCGCTCATATTAATAAGTCAATTATTATAAATTTACAGGCAAAAAGAAAAACTACATCCACTAATGAGAATTCAAAGGATATAGATTTGAGGGAGTTATTAAAAGGTTCCAAAAAACCACCACCTGTGGTTAGTATAGCTGATGAAGTTGCAAATCTTAGTAAATCGAAAGTTGACGAAGAAAGTGATCAAGATGATGAAACCGAGCTTGTCATTGAAATGCCAGTTGAAGATGACGATAAAGAGAAAGTTGTAGAACCACGAAAAGGTGTGATAATGTTATAAAATTTTCGTTCAAATTTATTATTTAAGCGTTGGAAATGAATTATATTAATTTTAATAAGAACATGTATGTATAGATTTCTTAATTACATTAACTTATTTGTTATAGAATCATCGACATCAAACGAACAAAGCAATATTTCGAATGTAGCTTCACCTTCCACAGAAGAACAAGAAGTTCCATCCCATTTACCAAAAAAGGCTCAAGAATTATTTTTACGTATCCAGCAGCAACAACGTGCTGCGCAGGATAGTTTTAAAAATGTGGAAGATGAGAACAATGCACGTAGTACAGATCAGATTTTAGAAGATTGGTATTCGGATGACGATGACGATGACGATGGTGGTAATTTAACTATAGTACTTTCTTCGAAAGATGCGTCAAAAGAAGAACCTGAACCATCTGAAAAGGCCCAAAATGTTATCACAAAAGAACAATTTCAATCTGCATCTTCGGCACCAAGTATACCTCAACCAGCAGTTATTGTAGATAAACTTGGAGACTTAAGTAAAATCGATATAAGTGCAGAAGTATCTAAATTGTTATCGTCTCTTAAGGCACAAAGTTCAACAAATGGTAAAACTCTACAAACTCAACAGAATAACACTATAAATACGCAAGAATCTTCAGTTTCAAAAATGAAATCTACACAAGATACAAATAATTCTACAACTGAATACAATCCTACGACTAAAACTACTAAAAATTCTACGTTTGGTATTTCAAGTCAAATTTCTAAGGTTGAAAATGAAACCTCAAGTCCTAGATCGTCACCTGGTACAAGTTCGACGGTAACTCCTGCATCTAGAGATCCTCGAATGTCCAGAGATCCTCGACAACGTCGAGATGAACAGAAACCAAGCAGTCCAAATAGGATAGATCCTAAAAAGGAAACGAAACATCTTAGGTTAGAAACAAGTATCTACAGTTCTGGTATTACAGCTGTAGATACTAATATGGATACAGACCTTAGAACTAGGGCAGATCAAGATCTTCGAAGGAAAGACATGGATTTTAGACAACGTTTCCAAACTGGTTTTGGAGATACAGATCTTAGAGTAGTTGGTGCAGGATTTACAGATACATCCACTAAATCGGACGTTGATCTGCGACAAATGTTAAGTTTACCATTCAAACCAGCTCCTTCACATATCCCATGCACCGAAATAGATGCAAGTTACAATTCCCATCCTCCAATGACTTACAAAGTATATGTCGTTGACATACCAAGACCTGATTATACAGGTTTAAAGCTTACAAAAAATGACCCACAAGTGAAATACGATCCACGTCTTAGAAAAATTTTCCGCGTTAGTAAAGCCGAAATAGCTGATTCTCCTATGTCTCCGCCACCAATGAAGCCAGACACGCCAAAATCACCTCCGCAAATTCGATCTGATCCACGAAGAAAAGCGCTCGAAGTTTCTAATCAATCCTCACAGAATGTTAGTGCTTCCATGATACAAGGTGCTTCGCAACAATCGATGGAAATGCCTAATATGGCTCTTGGTCCCCCTGGTATGCCTGTTACACAAAATATGCCAGGATCACAAAATATGATGACTATATCATCAAATGCAATGCTTGGAAATATGGGACCCATGGGTCCCATGATGAATTCTCCTATGGGTCCACAAAATATGCCTCCAATGAGTATGACCAATATGCCAAACATGCCACCAACGATGAATATGAATGGACCAGTCATGTCACCAAATCAAATGAACTATGATCCACGTTACAATGCACAACGCAATAATGGAGCTGGACTTTTAGGTCCTGCTCCTGGTGTAGGTTTTGGACCTGATGTTGCTCCTACGTATGATGGCCCTCCCCCATATTCTGGTGGTAATTTCAACAATTTTGGTCCAAATTCTGGCCCTGCAGATCCTAGTTTAATGGGTTTCAATCCAAATGGGCCAAATCCTCCAAATTTTGTCATGGATAGTGGTCCTGATTGGAATGGTGCAAATCAGAATAGACGTGGCGGTCGTGTTAGAAGACGACATCGTAACAGGACCAACATTGTGACCAATAATTAATGCAATAATTCATCCATTTGTGTAGGTACATAACTTAAGTACCTGATGATAATTCTCATATGTATGATTATACTAGCATAGCACGCATTGTTATATAATGCAATGAGCTATATGGTTCGCTTCAATTATTTTATTGTCAACTGTACAAATGTTTGACAGTAGGAATTGTCCTTACATACTTTAGTATATAAAATCGAACACACATTGGCAGTGTGTATATGTAGTGCCGATAATTGCACTGTTTCGAGTTTTACTCTTAAGGCTAAATGCATATAGAGTAAATACAATATGGAACAAATAAAGTTGGAAAACATTGTTTTTGATAATACAGATAATTAAATTTTAAGGAAAATCTGTATATATCATGTATTTATGATTACTTCAAAAAGACATTTAGTAATTAAGATACGCAGAATAGGAAAATATTAGATTGTACTCTAATTGATTTATATTTTTGTTATGTCTTCCAATATATAGTACATATACACACTTGCGCGCATATATATATATATATACGAAATATTTCATTTAAGAAATTCAACATGCCATCTTTGCTTTTTGATTATACAAAAGTCAGTTATAAATGCACCATTTACAATTTTAACATTCGATTTATCTAAGCATTGTTCTATACGTGAATTTCTCACTTTTGTAGGACTAATTTTTGTATAGATTTTGCTAATAGATTAAAAAACAAAATAACATTGTAGTTCCTGTTTTTATTTATTGTATTACATTATAATCTTAATTGCAATATAAAAAAGGAGTTTGGTGCAATTATAAATCTAATGTTCAACTGTTAAATATTAAATTATGTTATAGAAAGTAAATAGCTCTCTTTAAATTAACTCTCATGAGCATAATAAATATTAATAAATTAAAAAATGTAACATACGTACATATATAGATACCATTCTTAATTTACTTGCATTTTTCTATAACACAAATTTTTCTATAATCATTTCTGCTGACTTTTGTTGAACATATTTTGTATATCCATAAGCAAAGAATATGTAGTAAATAATACATTGATTCTACAAAACATATTTATATTTAATATGATGTATTATAATTGGCACGAAGTCCAGCTTACTTTTTCAGATTTTTTAATACAAATAAAATTACAATATATATAAACCCTGATACAAAAATGTTATATTTTGTAAAAAAATAGTGTATCAATTTTACAAGTTTGTTATATATGGAATAATTTTTTATAAATATGGTAATCCAAAAGGTATTTAGATAATTTATACTTTGTTATTAATTGGATAATATCTTGGAATTTATAATTTTCTTGGAATTTATAAAATTCTATCAGATGATATGATATAGTTTGTATATATTAATCTACCTGATTAGATTATAACAAATTTGCATACCTGCAATAACAATTATACTTTACATTTAAATCAATGGTGCAGGTTCACTGCTAATAATCTATAAAAAGATATTTAATCTATTACAAAATCTATAAACAGATAAATTTCATTTACAAAATAAACATTACAATATCAAGCCATATGGAATGCAGTGATACACACATCTGATATACACATCATTTAAACCATATTAAATTACTTAATATATTCAAATTCATGTTGCAATTACTAGATTTCCTTTTATCGTGTTAAAATATCATAAAACAAAATTACATTTATGAAAAAACGTAGTTTATTATATCATAAGATATTTGTACAGTTAATTCATATAGGATGTTACTTTTTGCTTTATTTTAGTAATGTACATAATTGTGTATTTGCTCTGCAAAATTTTTTAAATACAAGTATATTAAATATGATTATAAAAACATGGGCATTTATGTAGTCATCCAAGAATTAATCTTCTGTATAAATACAAACATATTTGCCCTTATAATTCAAATATTTCATATAATGTATACCTTCAATGTGTTATAGGGCTTAATGGATCAGCTCTAATAGCTGATAAATCTAAACGCGCATCCATTTCATCATCTAGTTCTCCCACAATTGCTCTGCAAAAAATGGTTGTTAAAATGTAGTTATTTATTTTATGTAATGTGTAAGATATTGCAATATAAAGTCAAACAAAGTAGTCTTAACAATGTTTTGAAAATCAATGAGTAATAAAATAGAATATACTTAGATAGGTCAGCAAGCCGTCTTACAATAATATTGTATAATATTTAGAAAATTCGTATCAAAAGTATTAAGGAAAAAAGCTAAGAACAAATTTTTATATTATTCTTGATCTAACGGTTTTTATATAAAACAAATATTATAATGTATACATTTTCAATATTGCATAAAACCTGTTATCATCTGTATAATAATAGTTATACTAACACATTATCTCCTCTGATGATATGTAAACCCAAAACAACTTGTTCTACACCTTGCGTTGTGCTATATACTCTCTCATGTGATTCATCCAATATAATATTAATTGTTTGATCAAATCCTTTTAATGTGCCCTAAAATTGAAAAATAATATGATGAAGTTTATTTTTAATACTATTAAAAATAACATTTTATTTTTAACAAAGACAGTTACAAATTAGACAAGTTTTTATAAACAATAACTTCATTAATATTTGAAAAATAAAGATTTATTTTTTCATTAAATTATTATTGCTATTATATGTCAAGTTTTGAATGTAAACTGTGTTGTTACAAAGTGAAACGATGTAACACAACATCAAATACTTACAATAAAATTTCTACCGTCCGAAGTAATAATCGAAACTGTATCTGTTAAATAATTTAAGAAAAATATATTTTATAGAATAATATATAGAGAACAACGTTGAAGGAAAAGGATACGATTCACGTAGCTTTCTAACCCCGATGCCATTGTCGATATTCAATTATCCGTCACTGTATTATTACTAAAGGCATGGTATATCACACGAATGTAAACACAGGATTATCATTGAAGAAAAAAAGCATTAGAAAACCCAATATTATGATAGCCAGAAAAGAATAGGAATTATTTTATTGGTAGGAATTTCTGAATAGAAAAGAGGTAAAGAATAAAACGCTGCTATTGGTTAAAATAAGCGACATAATTTGATGCGTTTTTTGACGTTTTCAATTTTAGATTAATGTTAACAGAAAAAATCTTATTTAATATTATTTAAGTAAATATATTGAAAATACATAATGCATTATTACATTTTGTTTATCATATTCAAATATATTCATAACAATCGTATATATTTAAAAGACATTAAGTTAGTACATCGAGTTAGTCCATTCAAATTACTGTTTGCGCATGCGTCAATATTTCTATCGGTTTATTTAGTGTGTCGAGTGTACTGTCATAATGTATGTCGTGTAGTGGTATACGTTGTGTACAGTAGTACGCTTTGTTTACTTTTAAACAATATGGATATACAATTTGTTAATACTCGAAGAAAAATATTAAATCATGTTATTTGCAGTATTTTAGTAGAATGTGGTTATGACACTTGTGAGAAACAAGCATTAGAAACTCTTACAGAGATGCTTCAGTCTTGTAGGTTTTTATCTTAGATTTATATTACTGTGTAAAAGATCGTTTTATTTTTGAAACTAAATATTAATTGTAATATTTAATTATATTTGTTATATTATTTATGTTTGTGTAGTTATTGTGGAAGTTGGGGAATCTGCAAGAAATTATTGCGAACTTTCTGGGAGAACGGAACCGCTAATCGCGGATGTTATATTGGGGTTAATAAACATGGGTATAAAATTGGATAATTTAGAAAATTATGGGAAAAGGACAAATAGAACAGTTTTACCTCCGTTACAACAACAAACCCAGTCAAAACAATTAAATATTTTACAGGCTGGTGTAAAACAAAGTCATCCTTCGCATATACCAAGTTATTTACCAGCTTTCCCAGATCCACATGCATATATCAGAACACCAGTAAGCTTTCTAGATTTAATATATATTTAATTATAATATATACTTTTTTAAATCATCAAGACCATTATGCAATATTTTATAGACACATAAACAACCAGTAACTGAATATGAAGCAATACGAGAAAAAGCTGCTACACAAAAACGAGATATTGAAAGAGCTTTAACAAGATTCATTGCAAAAACAGGGGAAACGCATAGCTTATTTTTGACAGATGATAATAGTATGTTTCCATGTAAGTATTTCAATGGTCTTGTTTCATATATGATATATAAATTTTATTTTATTTAAAAGAATGAATGACAGCTTTTAATATTGTTTGCAGTAATTGCTTGTAAACCACAATTTCCTAGTTATCTCTCAGCACTTTTACCTCAAGATCAAATATTTGAAACAGATCAAGACTTTCAATTTGAACCAACTCCTGTTAAGAAGAAAAAAGAACAGAAAACTGAAGAAACAGAGGAAGGTACGAGACAAGATTTACAAATAAAATATTCTATTATAAGTACGTGGCCATATTGTATTTGTAGGTGTTAATGTACCAAGCGAAGATACAGAACAGACAAATGAAATTACTGCTCAGCAAGATGGTATAGATAATCCTTACTTACGTCCTGGAAAAATACCTAAAAATAAAATACCAGGTGTTATGGTCCCTTCACAGCATTCTATAAAAAGAGACTCTTTTATTGATACTTAGCAATTTTACAAATATCACAGGTATGTATGCAAAACTTTAATAAAATTTATATTTGCTTTAAAATAATTGCCATTTAAAATAAGAATTTGTCAAAAAACATGCATTTTAAAAATTATTACAGAACTATAATATTACTATTAATAGACGACAATATGTTTCCCGAAATATTAATATTTTAATAAAATTATTTATAAATAGAATTATAAATGTATGTGTGTGTGCGCGCGCGCGCACGCGCGTGTGTAGATAGGTAAAGGTATCTTATACAAAGAAACATTTATATTTAAATTACGTAATACAAATTATTTTATTATACACAAAACTACATGAAGTTATTGTAAAATATATTTGTTAAATTCGATAAATATAAATCTATTAATTATAATTATCCAAATTTGTATGATAGGCCTGTTTTAATATATGTGCCCCTTACTACATCATTTATTAGTATATATAGAGTAAAGTCTTGATTATTTAGATTAAATATAATTATTAAATTGCACAATTATTTCATAATCAAGATTTTACTGAAATAGCTTCTTATATTTGGTACGATACTGCTTAGAATTGTTACTTTGTATTGTAGGCCACTACAATATTGCACATGTTAGCACCAGTTGAACAAGATTAATGAAATTACTATATAGCTATGGAGGACTTACATGAATAGCGTATATTTTTGTACAAAAATATAATTTCTTATTGCTCTAATGTAGTTATGCGTATTCTCTATTCTGGTATACACCAACATAATATATATATATACAAATAGCATCTAATACAAATTTCGCATAATATGTAATTTGCAAAAATATATTGTAGTACTCTAATTCTTTTTATTTATGCAATCTGTATTATGAAAAAATTGACACTATTTTTTTCAGTAAAAATCGTGATGTGAAATTCTATAATAAAATATTCGTCCCCCAGGAACAAATAACTAATGTAGATATTAAAGTACTAAAATAAAATATTTTTTTTCTTCTATGAAGCATATAGTATCATATAGAAAGAAGTCTATCTAAATAATGTTATATTCTCGTTAAAAAGAAATTGTTAAATTCGATATAAAAACCTTCATAGCACTTTAGTGTTTCTGGTCTTGTACTTATATATATACTTTCATTTTAATATTGGTACCATGGTTGACGACGTACCCATCGTAATTTCATACCAGAAGCAGTACGAATCTTTATACTTGCACATTCTGCAGCACGTACAGTTTCTTTGACACTCTGCATAAGATTTTGAGCATTTCCAACAAGCATATCAGTTGCCTCCTGATCTTCTTCCGTACCTGTTTTATATCATAATATAGATTAATATATCATAAAATAATAAAATGATTATTAAACAGAAAAATTTGTCTATAAGTATTAATTGGATTATTTCATAAACATAGTTTTTAAATATTACTAGTAAATTATGTGTTCATCAAATATAGATTACACTAAAATAGGATGAAGTGCTCTAAATATTGGGGAGACATGCACTTTTATAAAGTACATAATAATAAAAAACTATAATAATATTAAGAATATGAAAAAAAATATAATATAATCAGTCTAAAATACTGAAAATCTCTACATCTTAATATACATGTTTAAATATGTATATAAAATACTGTATTAATATGTAACAACATTATTTTATATATATATCTATAAAGAATAATCATATTAGCTATTGCAGTTACATATTCCAATTATAAGAATAAACTTACTGCACCCAATTAATTCATCTACACCATGGAGAATAGAGTCATGTCAATGGCATAGCATTAAACATTTTGAGTAACACACGAAAATATAATTAGTTTACAAATCAAAAATATATAACATATTGATTATTTTCATTGCATCCATTTAATTCTTGTATTATAATAATATTGTTTTATGATTTCAGATCTTTCTAAATCTATACTTCCAGTCAGTACTAATGCAATATTAAACATAACATTGCAAATTTGTGTGTCTGCGTTTTAAAAGATGCTAAATTTGCATGCATTTTGACGAGATAATTGCAAATAGTAAAATATGTAAAAATTAAAGAAGATAAAAAGTGACGAAAAGAGCAAGAGAAAAAGGTGATATATAACATCAAGCATAACTTATTAATTCTTTTACCATAAAGCATCAATTCTTCCCAGCTAGGGAGCATCTCTATGCATAAAGAATTTCATTTTTTTGTTAATAAAAATTGCTATTAATATATGTAAATAATTTTCTTACAGAAACATTTGTGTTCTCATCGAAATATGTAAAAATCATTATTAATAATTAGTTTTATTGTATGAAATTCTTGGTATTTTAAAGAAATATGAAGAATATTTTAATATTTTTGTACAAGGAAAAGATTTTAAAAGACATACCTTGTGCTCCAAGCATTGTAGCTTTTACTGTAGATAAAATTTTTAATTGTGTTCCAATAGTTGGTATACGTTCACAAACTTGAAGTAAATTCTAAAAAGAAAACAATAAATACAAGAAATTATTTTTTTATAAATCTTATTTAGATTAAAGAAATAAACAAAATTACAACATACCGTACGAATTCGTTTATCAGTACATTCTCTAGCAAGTTCTTTTGCAAGACGTGTTACTTCCTGAGAAGCTTCGGCTATAGCTTTAGCACAAGCTATAAGATCTCTCTTATTTCCACCTTCTCCTCTAACTAAACCAGATAATTTACCCATCAAGACAGCCATTTTTTTAGCTGCTGCAATAATTTCATTATCTTTGCTTGACCACTGTCGTACTTCTTGATGTAAACCATGTGCAGCCATCTATAATCAGCATTTCTTAATTGCAATTATTCTTATTTACAAAAAATTTTTTATTATATGAAACAATTGAGTATGTACCATTATTGGTTGATTTGGTTGAGGTGCATGCATGAACATTTCGTCTTCGTCATCCGTTTCTGGAGGTGGAGGTCTTGGTGGTGGAATATCACCACCAGGTAATGGTGGACGTGGTGGTGCAACTTCTGTTAGAAATGACAATTTGTTTGTAATAAAATTTTATAACAATAATTATGTTTATTTGCAATATCATAAATAATTTTATTGCAGAATAAAACGTTAAATAATTTATATGCAAATAATTTATGTTTATAGAAAATAAAATAAAAATAAGAAAAACTTGGAAATATTGCAAACATTTCCAAGTTTCATATTATCATAATTTTTAAATGAAGAATATCGTTCTATAAAGAAACTGAAACATAAACATTAAATATATTTTCATGCTACAAAGTACAAAATGTTAGATTATTGTGTTAGATAACTTGTTTTAAATTATAAATATATAAACATATTAGTAATTACCATCATCATAATAATCAATATAGCCTGGATAATTCCATGTAGCACAAAAATGAAGAAAAAACATATAATTATATAGATTATACAAAATTAATAAATAACTATTAATTATGTTAATTAATTATTATGAGTAGCTATTCTAGTCAGAGGGAAGAAATAAGCATAATGATAGAAATTAATGATAAATGATATAAAACCTTTCTATACATGCAATGTAAAGTTAGTATGCATGATTTTATATGATATAAAAATTAAATAAATAATTAAATATTAAAGAAACTGTTTTTCTTTAAATCACATCTTGTATATTCCATTGAAAGTAGTTGCAAATATTTAAAAATTCATTTGTTGCTTTTAGAAAATGTACAAATTATAATACATGTCATATAAATGCCCCCCTTACATTGTATCTAAACACATGCTTGATAACAACAAATAGCCCTGAAAATATAATCATTCTTCTTTTTTTCAAGAACAATTTTTTTGGTTTACCTCCAGCACAAATTGACTTTTCCAACTCGTTGTCAGAAGCCAGTTCTTGATAGAGGAGATCTGGGTTATCTCCTGACAAGAGAATATGATTAATTTCAATTTCAAATAACTCGTCAATTATAATTAACGTTTACAATTTTTTTTTCTTTTTTTCATTTTTTATACTATCTGTAAATACCTCCACGTGCCCATTTTGGTAATGGACTAAGAGAACGATGTTGTGGTTTATTTGAACCTAGTGTAGGGCTGATCACGCGTAAATTGCTGGGTGAGGGTTGATTTCTCAAAGGCTGACCAACTATTATTTCAAAAATATTTATGAACGTTTACTTTTTCTTAATCTATAAGACTGTAGATTATTTTCTTCTCATACTATTTTATCATAACTTTCTTGTGGTACATAATAAATGGATATAAAATAGATTATCATGCATAATTTCATGCCTATATAAGTACCTTTATCTGTGAAGTAATTATATTGTTGACTTGGCATTTGTTCCTCTGTAAAGAACATATTAAGTTTCTATATTACCCCATGAAATATACATTTTAAACAATTACATTTGCTGCAAATAACTTCGTTTTTCAAGAACAATGTAATATCATTGCACTATTTGTTGAAGACTGTATTGGAAGTAGAGCAAGATATTTTCATAGTTAAATTTCATTTTATGTACATTGTGAAAAACAGTCGCATAATGAAAGTCTATTATTTAGTTATGTTATTAGCCACTACTCCTCCACCTGACTACATATGCTACAATTTACATAATAACTATAATGGAATATAGTTTTAGATTTTTTTTTTTTTTTTTTTTTTTTTTTTTAATGAATTTTTAATCCATGCTTGAATTTTGTTAAGAATTAATATTTTCATTTGTATAAAAAAAATGTTGAATAATGATAATGAAAATGATGCATTCGTTTTAATGCAATCAATTACTATTCTAATATTCTTTTTTTAACAAAAGAATATCTTCTATTTACTACTAAAAAAAATACATTCAGAATGAATAATAAAGAACTGATAGCATAATACGTACCATCGGTGATATGCAGCTGCGACATTGATGGTGGTTGAACCAGATCTGGATGTACTACAATAGCCTTATGTACTTGTCCGACATTGGATAAAAGCTACGTGATTGTAAGTAATAAAAATACAACAGTTATTACATAAAAAATTTTTGTATAATGTAGTGTTTATTATACATATCGCACTTACAGCACGATTGCTTTCTCTCCAATGATATGCTGCAGTGTTATCATTAGTATTGATAGTAACATATTTTGCATTCTGGATCATTGGGGCAATACCTGTATTACGAAGTTGGTTAATTATTATGTCAACAAAACACTGAATTTTACGTTATATAAAATAATAACTTACTATTTTGTAAAGTATCAGTTGCTTGATTAACTCTTTGAATAAAAGCAGGATCCTCGCTATTATCACTTTCTTGTTTAGCCACGAGTATTACTCTATCAGCCAACCTTGCAATAGCAGCTGTATTGTCAACCATTTTTTGTGGATAAGATTTTGCAATAGCTTCTTCGCAAAGATATGTATGCTTTTGCATTTGTTCTTCTGAAGTTCTAATAAAATCGCCACTATCAGTTGCTTCATCGCACAATGCTCTTGCTCGCTGCATAGTTTCGGCATATTGTTGTCTAAGATTTTCAAAATGTTCATCGGCTGCTTTACTGTCCGGATACGTCATACGAATTCGACCAGCATTAACCAATTGAGGTGTTAATGATTCAACTTGTGAAGCACTTGCAGCTAATGCCTCAGCTAATTTTTTATTACCTCCACTACCTATTATTCAAAAAATAAAACAATATAATTACATAATAAAAATTGGTATAGTCGTAATGATGATACATACCACCAGCTGCAACCATTCTAGCCGTTTTTGCTGCTCTATTAGAAAATGTTTGGAGAGCATGAGTTTTGTCATTGAAATTTTGATCTCTTCCTGGTGTACCTTCTGGTGCCAAGACAGCATCCGTAAATTGCTTTAAAGGTGTCGTAATATCGATGAAATCTTCAACTACCCGTGATACAACAGCCTGTTGTATTCTATTCTTTAGCTCGTACAATTTATGCGATAGTTGACGTGCTATCTCTTGAGCTCTTGGTGTATTTCCTTGACCATGAGCACATAAATCTCCAAGTTGATGAGATAAATTATCAACTTCATCACATAATTGTAGAATCTCTACTTTATGTATACCAGGTAAACCTTCAGCAACCTAAATTTTACAATTACGTCGATTAAAAAAGATCCTTTAAACTTTGAAATCTTTTAAAATACTACATCTACTTTAGATCCAATACGTTTTGATACTGCAATAAAAATTTCTTCATGACTTACATTCGCTACATGCTGTTGGTTCTTTCCATTTGAGGCATTCAAGCAAAATATTAAATCTTATATACGTAAAAAATAAAGTAATTAGAAGGATTAATATTACATATTGTATATATGTAATGTGTCCAAAATTATACTGCTATTTATATATTATTTAAAAGAAAAGAAAAAAGAAAAAAGGCAAGGAATACGTTTGGTAACTCATTTTAACAGAACTATTATCGAATGAAATATATTAACATTAAGAACAAAAACAGCAATGGATAAAGAAGCATGTATAATATATACAATTTCCTGTAATTTAATTACGATTTAAGCATGCTTAATGATTCAATATAGTCAACATACCTTTTTTCCTTCATGTATTATCAAAGCTATAGCCTTTTGACCAAGTCCTTTATCATCTTGTTGTGGATTTAAAAGCCATTTATTAGCTTGTTCCAAACGACCTGCGACGGTATGTGCAGTTTGAGCTGTTCCGGATTTATCAGCGGCTACTAAGGCAGATGCTACGCAACTGCGTAATTCATTTAATTTTTCTTTTATACCACGCGCCAGAGCTTCTGCTTGTGGTGTAGTTCCTACAATAATAAGACTTATTATAATAGTGCACGACGTAGTAATGAATATATATACACCTGGACGATCAAACCTTTTTCATTTTGACGCAGTTCGCATAAAGCATCTGTCATGGTAATTATTTGTGAAGCTAATTTCGATAGTGGTTCTGCTTGAGAAGGAGAAAGATATCGTTCGGCTAATCGCGATGCTTGTTCCACTATTTGCCGAAGACTTTTTTCTCCTACACCTCCACGTAAAGCGAGTCCATCATCCAACCAATCGTATGCAGCACGTATTCTAGATTCTATAGCACTCTGTGCTTTTTTCAAGACCTAACAAAAAAATTTAGTAATAATTTTTGTTACTCTTTAATTTTTCAGTAGTACATTTTATAAACATACTGTTAATTGATCAGCATCCCATTCCTCTTCATCATATGTTGTTAATTGTAAAACTCTGATTATTTCATTCAGTTCGTCAGACATTCGTCCACTTAAATAATTACGATTTTCAGCTGCCTCTTCAGCTCCTTTTCCACCTTGAGATATGATGTGAATAAAAATTTTCATAGAACAAATAAGGATTGGTGCCAAAGTTTTCACCTGTATATATATATATATAATATTTAAATAAAATAATCATTACATTTACTAGTTCTTAGTAATAAAATGAATAATTACCTGCTCTAAACATCGTATGAGGATTTCTCTATGAACTTGATGAGTTAATTCTTTTTCACGAGCGCTTACTTCTCTCGATACCTTACTTAGGCATGGACTTAAATTTTTAAGGAAGTGAACCAAATCTTCCATTGTTTCAATGACTTCAGTAACAGCTAAATAATCCAAAACGCGTTTACATTCTCTAATTATTTTTCGTACTTCACTTTCATCAAAACATAACAGTAAAGAACTAGTTCCTTGCAGGATACCACGGGAACCTTCTATAAGTTTCTTTCTATAAAAAACCATATATAAATAAAATATTGTTTTAAATCTATAATAGATATATCCTAAATGTTTCTCAAATCAAAATGTTTTTGTACTTATTATTTACCTAGCAGGTCCAGAATAAGGATCTTGCTTTAACATTGCAGATGCTTCCTCTAAAAGACGCGAAGCTCCCTCAACGCGTTGCAATGCTGCAGGCATGTCTTGCTTGAGCAAAGCGTCATCTGAAGAATTTATTGTTTCTTTGCCAACCTGTAATTTTTAATATGATAATCAACAGTATCTTTAATATCTCATACCTTACTTATGATTTTATTACTAACTGATTTTATAACAAAATAAAAAATATCCATATTTATTTTTAACTTATAAAATAGATTTAAGACTTACTTTTATCAAATTAGTCACTGCCATACTAACTGCCTGTACAGGCTTTCCCAAATCTGGCATTGCATTCCCATCTTCAGCTTCTTCATGTAAAATGACAAGTCTTGAAACCTAAACAAAATATTGTACAAATAATTAAGAAAGCTTTTTATTTTTATTTTATGTTTGTTTCTTCCTTCAAATATAAGAAGAGAATTTTATAGTTGCTTTTTTTAGCTTAATTACTTCAAACACAACACACATACACACACACACACACACACACTAGATTAATTAATGTTCTATTATATGTATATGTCTATGTGTTTGTTTATTTGTATTTAAATATTTATACATTATATAAAATTTTATTATACATTTTGATAAACAAACATACATTAGGATTCTGTTTAAAAACAATAAATTATACTGTGTAACTTTTATGGAATTTTATGAATACAAATTTAATTTATGCATCATACTGAACAGCTGATACCATTTTTGGTAAGGTTCAGTTTCATTTTCATAAATCTAGTAGGCATCAGCAAGATGTGTTAATGTTTCATGGCTATTTTTAGAAATAGAGGGGAAATGGTGTTGGAATGATATGAAATATGTCATAAAAATCTTGATTTTTATTTTTCAAATTCAGAATAATGTTACTATACTATATATATTATAGCAGAGTAAATATTTTAAATTCTTCTAATATACAATAATTTTCATTCCTTGAAATAATATATAACTATTAATGTTTTTGTTGCTATAAGTATATAGAATTTTTTAATATCGTATGATATTGTATTTTTAAAAATGTCAACTTAGCATTGATGATTAAAAAAGATCAGATTTCATAAATCATATAAATACATGGTACAATCCTAAAAGCAAATTTAGTACTTCTCTTCCATGACCACAGAATGATGTCATAGTTCTATATAAAGTAACACAAGTATTACTGAGTAAGTTAAGTTGGAGGAGATTGTCTTGAGATATCAATAGTTATTGTAATCCAAATTGATGAAACAATTAAAAATTAATTGATGAGAAATTATCTTTTATTTTTGCAAAATTTATTTTAATTAGAAAGGTGTGTGTGTGTGTGTGTGTGTGTGTGTGTGATAATTTTTATTTGTATCGAATATAGATAGATATATATACATATATACGCATATAAATAGATAAATTTTAAGAAATCTATTGCGCGTGTGTGTGAATATTTGAAGATTCAATATGACCATTTTTTATAAAATATCTTACCTGCTGTGCGACAGGTTCAAGAATACTTTCTATAGTCTTTGTGTGAAACACCGGCATATTTTCGACTTATTACGTATAAAAAATAAAATTAAAATAAAAACTTTAATTCCTTATAACTAAAGATATCAAATTCAATACAAATAAGAAATAAACGTTGACAAGACAAAAATTTAATATAAGAATAGAAAAAGCAAACTAAGCAAGTGCGACCAAATGACTGAACAACTACAGTATCACTGAATCATATAACCAGGGATGGTATCATTTCACTGAATAGTTGGCATTGATTAGAGTATATTATAGATTGCTAACTGCAGTATCTTTTTTAATAGAGTACAAGAGTTTGATGCAATGTTCAGTCGATAATTACTGAAGGTAAAACAGATTCTTTGTTAAAATATGTTACAGTCAAAAATATAGATACAGCTAGAAATTTTTCTAAAACGATGGTTAATTGATAACATGTAAAAAAGTATATGAATTTTTACTTTGTGAATACATATTAATTATAATAATAAATATTTTTTCTTGCATCTCACAACTGGATCCTAACAAAAATATAGATGGCACTGTATTCAATCAAAAATTATGATATACTTATACCCTCTTCTACTTCCATTATCTTACTTTGCCCGCATAATTCATAACTATTCATTCAATAATTCTGTTCATCACATTTATTTTTATAATATTACACCAACAATGAGTATAGACGTTATTCTTGAATGATTTTAATCACTTATTCGTTTTGTGATTTTAGAAAGTTCTAATTTTATGATTAATAGAATTTAAATTTATTCTTATTTTAATCATTTTATTTTATTTTATTTTATTTTATTTTATTTTAGATAAAATCTTGCATTTAATTTAATTTAACTTTAAAGAAGTAAAAGGAAATGAACAATTTTTTATTCTAATCTAAACAAATATTATTTTTCCGTAAAGAAAAGGAATAATTTAACACACATCTCGGTATATTTATTTCAGCTCTGTATGTACCTTTATTTAAGATTATCACAATTAGAAATATCAATACTTTGTTGATTCATTGTTGATCACGTGAAATGTAAATAAAAGACCGACTTTGACGATTACTGGATCAGTTTTCTTTGGTACTCTGACGAGTAAACATCGAAGTTCTCTCTTTCTATACGGATAAGCACAGACGATTTATAATTTCATTTATTTTATGTTCGTAATTAATTAATATTAAAAAAATAATTCATACAATCGCGAAGTAAAGTCGGTATCGGTTAATTATTTATCATCTTGGGGGATATAATACTCGTTATGTTACAACAATGGATACGTATCAAACAATTATTTAATATTTTCGAATCTTATTATAACAATAACATTAATTATATTGTTTCTATTTTTTCTGTTTCAGAATTTAATTCTAATCGCGCACGTAGCAATGAGGTAATCAAGTATCGTTGATTGTATCGTTAAAATAAAAATATTGCGAAGTAAAAATAATATTTGTTCGTTTACGTATCGCGATTTAAACAACAAGTGCACTTGCATCTATTACGTGCAATACAGTCGTAGAGTCAGTATTTGTTCGCAAAATATTTTGTTTTTTTTTAACAATTGGAAAGATTGTATTTATAGAAGACAGTAGAATTTCACAAAGTAAATTCAATGACTATCCGTTAAAAAATAACTATTATCGTATTAGAGACAGTGCGTCATTGAAGAGGATCTCAATATACAGTGATGTCGACTTCTCTCATTTTCAATCACTCATGGATCATTCACCCTTAATTTCGATCTAAATCACGGACAAATGTTTAGGAGCCATCGGTGAACTTCTTAAGTAGTAAGTAAATTTTTAAGAAATGTTTTTCAGTATTATAGATCGAACAAAAATAATTAAGATCGAATATTATCTTGAATAAAACACTTGCGAATTAGATTAGATTAGAAAGGCATAAAATCTTGCAATTCCGTGGAATATAGAACATTTCTTTTCTACTTTTCGATTCGATAAATAAATCTCACGATATTATCGAGTTAAAATCAACCACAAAAAGCATTGAATAGACAATGATTTAGTTCGTATTTCGTAGTAGATTTTAAAGTAGAGTTATCGTTAGACCATGGGTCTTCACATACAGCAACTTCTACGTAGTGGGACCTGAATCGGTATTACTTGCAATATATCGAAATTTAATGTGATGCGAATATTACCGAGCGAATATATATTTTACTTTGTTTCCAAAATATTTATAATCTAATTTCTATTAAATATTAAAGTAATTACATTTTACATGCTTATTATACTTCGATAAATAAACAAAATAGATATAGGAGAATTCTAAAATAATTTCTTAGAGAAACACTCTGAAAATTTTTTATTTCTTTACTTTTATTTATTTTTATTTACTCTTTTCGAGTTAAATATTATATTTAATATTATACTCATGTCCGCCATTATATCGACATAGTTCTCATTTATTTTTATTTTTCTTATTAATTTTAATTTATTCTTATTTATTCAAACGCATAACAATACCGTATATTGAGATAATGATTTTTGTTTAATGTTTAATTTACTTACTTTATTTTTGGAATGAAAAATAAATAAAGAACTTGCTATGGCGAAGTATGCACATGCAATACTGGAACGAGATCTGCTACGATAGTTGAAGAAACAATAGAATTTGGGATGGTTTGTATGGACGGATAAATTTGTAGACGGGAAGGACATACCCTATTTATTCTTATTAATTTTTACCTAATCTTGTTTATAAGAATATATTGTGTGTTTATCTATTCTCGAAATACTTTTTCGACGCGATTTTTGCCAAGAAAAATAAAATATTTTATTTAATATTAAAAAATGCGGAAAAGCCATGCTCTCGCTTAAATCTTCATTTTTAAAATACGATCTTGTTTATCAAAATCGGTAAAGAATTATGTCTGTAGTTTTTTTTGTCATAAATCATTATAAAACTAGGAGTAATGAATAGCTTTAAATTGTAAAACTATCATAAATCAAAGCAAGATCAGTTGTATCCTGATACAAAATCGTGTATATGTTTATCATAATGTGATAAATATTTTAAATATTTTAAGTATGGTTCACAGAATGATTGATCTTTGCATAATTATTACTTAATAATAAATACTTTTTATATTCAAGAAACTATATTGTATAAAAATTATTAAAATATGACTACATATCCAGTTTAATAATTTTCTCATTATTTATGCATTTAATGTTTACATATATTTATTTCATTAATAATCTTAAGATTAAAGTTTTTGCAATTATTTTTTCGCAAAAGATATTTTCATCGCATGTGAAGGTGTAATTTTAAATCCTTGAAGTGCATCTTTAGCAGCACCCGATTGAACTTCATTTTCAAACTCAACAAATGCAATATCATGCCGATTTGGTACTAAACGAACTTCTTTAAAACCAGGAAATTGATTGAAAAGCATAGATAACATCATTTCACTAGTTTCATCAGGAAGATTTGTAAGGAACAAAATTTGATTTGGAGGTTGTTCAGGTACAGCTGTATTAACTAATCCTGGATGTTGCGGCACACCAGGATGATATCCAATTTGCTGTGAATGTTTTGCTTGTTCCTTAGCACGCTTCTTTGCCCGTTTTGCTTCCTCATCTGCTGCCGGTACTACACGTTTTGGTTTCTTAGGACGTTCTGCAAATGTACCTTTCATTTTTGCAATTAAATCGCTATCTGTCTTAGCATACTGTATCCTCTGAAAATGCACATAAAGCAATTATAATATATAAAACTTTTCTACTTTTTCAAAAATTACAAATATTTATATAACAAACATACCATTGGCTTATCATAAAAAGGAAATCCCTGCATAGATCTTAATGCATTCGTTGCACTTGCTATTTCTTTGAAAATAACAAATGCCTGACCACGCATTTTTAATGTTTTTAATGCTACAATATCCAAAATTTGTCCAAATTGAGAAAATATTGCATATAACGATTTTCTTAATTCTTCTTTTTTTATCTTTTCATTTAGATTATTTATATAAATTGTATTATTTGGTCTGATATCCATAATTACTGAAAAGATTACTATTATTATTATATATATATAAAATAAAAATTATAATTTTATATAGAAAATATTTTAAATTAGCGAAATTTGAATGATCTTTAGAAATCATAATGTATTTTCGAAATATAATTACAAAAAATTATAATTGTTAACAATGTAGTAAAGCTTATATACTTACAAAAAAAATTTTAAACTTCTATATTATTTAATATTTCTAAGGAAGTTTTATAATTAACACTTTTATTAGCGAAGAAAAATCGACATAAATACCGTGTAGAGGTTAGAATAAAACACAACAGATCGAATGTGTTTTTAGTGTCGCTGTATGTCACAACGCTGATTGGACGATCGCTATTCGTTTTTCCACCAATCAGTGATTTCTTCCTAAATGTAAATGAACACATGGTTTCAAGGAAACAAGTATGATTTTTAGGATGTGTAATTTAAAACGAATTTCATGTAACATTGATTTATTTATTTGAATTTGATTGAATGAGAATTCATTTTTAATAACTTGTGTATTATATGAACAGTAACAAATTTATTATTACAAAATGTGTGAAAAAACCATAACTTCGACACATATGAAACTGAAAAACAGTCCAGCAGTAAACAAACCATTTCGTTCATTATTTAGCAGTTCTGATGTGACTCCCAAACGTAAATCTAACATTAAAAATTTAGAACAAGTAAATTTTAAATCACAAGCGTAAGTAGAATATTTTTAGGATGAAATTCATATATATATATAATATTTATTATAAAAACAATTCATTTAATATTAAGTAGGGAAAATACTAAACGAAAATTGTCTCAAGAAATGATTGTTATGAAAAAGATACCAAGATTTGATCTCGAAAATGATATGGAAAACATAGAAATTGATGAAAGTATGAATGTATTTCCAAGTGATTTAGAAGCATTGGAAAAGAGTATATCGAAGAAACAGAAGGAAATTGAGATTTTGAAAAATGAAATTTCATATTGTAAAAAGGTATGACTTTTACATATTATATAATCTTTTAATAATATCAAATATAATTAACTTTTTAATATCCAAAGAACAATTCTGATGACTTGGAAGCTGACATTAAACAGTGGAGATACGCTTGTCAAGAAGCTTTAGAGAGACTACAGAAAGATTTAGAAAATAAACGAGGACAGGTAATGACTATGGAGGAAATATTATCATCATTGGGTATACCTAAATCTTTAGTACATTACTCTACCGAAAATGATACATTTATTAAATAATGAAGTATCTTATATTTTTTGTTATCTTTCTAATTTTATAGTACTTTATATACAATATTAAAATTACTATCTCATTGTTAATAAAATCTAAAGTATATATCCATAATCTTATATCAGTATTTATGTGGTCTTAATGGACGATTAGGATCAAATAATGGTGGATCATTTACATATCTTGGATCTTTTGTAAAGTATCCCATTAAACCTTAAAAAAAAATTAATTCATATTATATTATATCTATGAGAGAAATGATTAGTTAGCAACATTTTGGTTCTTAATAAATAGCTAATAATAATTAGTTCTTAATAAATATTACCAGCATTTTGAGCTTTTAAGATTTCCCTTTCAACTTTTTCTTGTTTATTTTTACATAAACCTGTTATATGCCTTCCATAAATCCTTCCTGTGTATCTACTTTGAAACTGTGATAACAATCTTACATTTTTAAAATCTGGCTGTATATTTAATCTGCATAATAAACATTGTTGTTTTTCTTTCTTATAAGGATTTGTATCTAAATCAGGCTGTATAAATGAAAGTTTATAAAAAAGTAAGAAAGGAATAAAATTACCGTTGTTTCTAACTAAATTAATTTACCATATCTTCTTCTGTTAAAAATTCTTCATTTTTCAACACTTGGTTTGAAATGTTTCCTACAAATCTATTGAAATACTGTTCTCTGCTTTTTACAAAGTTTTCAACTACTTTTCTAAAACAATAGTTGAGAATCATTTTGTAGGTTATGCCAGGATAATCTCGTGTAGAATATATTTAAACAATCTGTAGAATTTGAAAATCTTCAGGTATACAGTTTAATCAGAGCATTAACCAAACAATTTTGAATAATTATCTGTTATTTATAGTCAAATTTTATAAAAAACAAAAAGAAATTCAAATATTTTTCATCAGTAATAATACATGTGATGATAGCAGATGCTACCAACTACTAAAAATATTTCTTTTACATGTTCCTATGTTCAAAATTAGAAATGATACGTAATACACAAGTATCATTGGAAATATAAAAAAAAAATTTATTTCAATTTCAAATTTTTAAATGTTTTATATTCGATGTTGATATTTGAAAATTTTCTTCGATATTCATTATATTTGAGTCATAATTAAATCATTCACAACAATGTAGAAAGAAGTTCTATTGGTGTAATTATTGAGAGTGATTATAGAGAATTTCGTGTAAAAGTCATTACATTGTATCATTCAATTGACTTTCATTTATTTCAAAATAACGTATTCCAAATTACTGACATTTTATTACATTATTGTAAAAGCGAAGAAAAACTAAATTTACACAAAAACTAGTATTTACATACTTTATATATCTTTTTTATGATGGTTAAGTAGTTTATTATTAAATTTATCGATCTATTATCAAGATATATTTATATTATTTTTAAAAGATTTTGAAATTAATCGATCAAAGATATTTAGTATCTTATATCAATATATCATTTGATTTCCGGTTAGTAACTAGTTATATGGATGTGAATACATTCAAGTTGATTCCTTTCAATACTTCGTTTTAAGCGGGGCGTAACGATTTCTCGATTTCTTTTACAGTGAATCTCGCGTGGACGACTTAATATATATTTAGTAGAATTAACAATTATGGGAGGCGAAGAAGGGCTAGGTGTGACAACTGGTCAACCCAATTTATATAAACAAGATCTTTCAAAACTAGTAAGTAAAACTATATTTATAAACTTTACGAATTTATAATAGTTATTCATACATACATACATTGAATTCAATTTAACCTCACTTTTTAATGCTTGGTACTTGATACATAGTGTATAAATTACGTTAGATTATTATTATGTCCTTTTCTTAAAAGTTGTTAATGTATGCTTTTTTCATTAATCTTAAATTACGAAATCATTAGAAATATAAATATTTTTCCAAGAAAAATTTTCATTTTTATATAAAATAATTCATTACTTCTGTTGTGTACTCAAAACATATTGTCTATGTTCAGTTTTATAGTACTATGTTTATATTATATTGTTAGATACTACATTGTTATTTTATTATTATTATTATTATTATTATTATTATTATTATTATTATTATTATTATTATTATTATTATTATTATTATATTATTATTATTATCATTATTATTATATTATCATTATTATTATTATATTATCATTATTATTATTATACTATCACATTTAATATTTTATTTATATTAATAACGTTTTACTTTGTTATATATTTTAATCAGTTCTTTCATTTATATTTTAGGATGTCAGTACATTAACTGCCTTATCTCGTGAAGTCATTAGCAGGCAAGCTACAATAAATATTGGTAAATATATTATAACAAAGCTGAAATATTATCTAAACTATATCTAAATAAAGTAATAAGATATTAAAACTTAAATGAAAAGATATTTATTTTTATGAATGATATATATTTTATTAAATTTTTTTAGTAAATTATTGTAATATTATTTTATAAAATTATTGAATATTTCTATGGTATTATAATTAATTATTTATTTTTATAATTTTTTGAAGGTACCATTGGTCATGTAGCGCATGGAAAATCTACAATTGTTAAGGCAATCTCAGGTGTGCAAACTGTACGCTTTAAAAATGAATTGGAAAGAAATATCACAATTAAACTTGGTGAGTACAGCTTAGTTAAAATTTTACCTATTTTAGATTGTTATTTATTTAACATTCTGTCGTTTATAATATTAAATTTCTGAAAGTTACTTATTTTTCAAAATATGTTGATAATATAGTAGGGTTTTGTAAAGTAATATTTTAATATTATAACAATATTATTCTTTAATTATTATAAATGTACTTGCATTTAGTGCAAGTTTTGCGGTTAATAAAGAAAGGGATGAAAAATTCATTTTTGATAATATACAATATTTCTCCTTTATTTCCAATACAATGAACTTTTTAAAAGTTTCTTAGAATATATGTACCTATGTTTCATAAAACAAATTGTTCAGTAGTAATTACTATAAATGTAGTTATCTGGTAATGAATATAACAATTCATAAATAATATAATTCTTTATTGTGATTGAAAGTGATTGAAAGTGTGAATAATGATTGAATTGAAGGAATATAAGGTAAGTGAAAATTTTAATGATCCTATAATAATACTTAAGTGTGCAGATAATAAATTGTTTAGAATTATATAAGTAAGTACAAATTGGGTGTGTGTGTGTATATATATATATATAATATATATATATATTTATATAAATGTATATATTATGTGATTGTAAATAACAAAACTAAATGTTTCAAGTAAATTATCTAGTAAAAATTCTGTAATAATAATTAATGTAATAATAATGAAGTAGTTGTAATTGCAGCCTAATTAATGAAACTTCTTTTTTATACAAATTCTTTCTCTTAAACATTTGGAAATAATTTTCGTTTATTTATTTAGAAAAATCATGGGCGAATTTCATATGGATTTTAAGTATACATTAAGCCTATACATATGTTATATTATATAATATTTATAGGTAATAATTTTTATAACTAAATTAATTTTTACGAAATGAAAATAAAGATTACAAATGAAATTGATATTGATATTCTTTTTTACACTATTAAACAAAAATATTATCTGAAATATTACTTTAATAAAAAATAATACTTTTGTGTGTAAAGTAATAATAATATATTCATTAAGTTGAAATAATTACAATATAAGAATACACATAAAATTCAATTAAAATGCACTAAAACATTATAATTTCCTAATGTATAGAAGATTGAAGAGGATTAAAGTGATGATTAGAGATTATGGTGATGTTTAAGAACAATCACACAATTATACACAGTATCGAACATTAGTTCGGAGTGAATGACGTCGTTTAAATGTTTGGCATTACAGAGCATCCGGTAGAGAGAGGCAATATGGAACATGCAGATATTCCTGGTGAAACGTCTTCTACATCTGAAAAAAGATCACTTTCGCCTGTAAGTGTCCAACAGCGTTTGAAGCAGCCAAAAGTTGATGAGAAAACCAGTTTTTATCCAGACAACAGTGAAGATAGTGCCAATTTACACGAAAATTCAAATAGAGAAGAAAGGAGATCTAGTAGAATCAATGTAAATCGTCAAAATATGGGAAAATTTGATTCGCCAAATAATGTACATTACAAAAGGAACACAAGATGTAACAGTATCATTGACACTTCATTGAAGTATGATGTCGCAAAATTTAAATTGAAAGAACTACGAATCGTTTTGGAAGATATTAAATACAGTAGTTCGCATTATAATAACGTCAAATTAAAGATAACATCTAAAAAGGACGTTTGGGAAGTGGAGAAAATCCTAAATAAGAAAAAAATAAATGGTGTAACGTCGTATTTGATCAAGTGGAAAGATTGGTCCAACGATTATAATACGTGGGAACCATTGAAGAATCTGACAAATTGCGATGAAATTTTGAAAGAGTTCGAGACGAGCAGGACTAAGTTATTCGAAAAATTAAAAAAAAAAATTGAATTTTATCCAACGGAGCAAGACGTTTACGAATTTTTAAATAAAATCCGGCAAAAAAGACAGTCGATTGATCGCGCTGTAATCGATGAAAATACTTTTTACACTACTATAAACAATTTTTTGAAACTTAATCATGTAAGAAAAGATAAAGAGATGGCAAATATTAAAACAAATATTTTGCGGTATATGTTGTACGACTTAAGAAGGGAACAATTAGACTTATTAAAAGATTGGGAAAACGAGATGAATAGTATTAGTAAAGGGAAGCCATCGATATTTGTAGAAAATCTCATGGATCTTGAAGGTCCTCCAGAAGATTTTTTTTACATAGAAGATTATCTTCCAGGCGAGGAAGTAGTGATACCCGAAGATCCTCCGATTGGTTGTGACTGTGTTAATTGTAGTTCTAATACGAAATGTTGTTCAGTACAAAGCGATAGTATTTTCCCGTATACTTCGACGGGGAAAATTCGCGTTAAACCAGGTACACCGATATACGAATGTAACAAACAATGTAAATGTGATTCGACGTGTCCAAATCGTGTTATTCAACGTGGTGCCTATATAAAGTTTTGTATTTTTAAAACCAACGACGGTAGGGGTTGGGGTGTAAAAACATTGCAAAATATCAAAAAGGGTTCCTTTGTAACACAATACGTAGGTGAAGTAATCTCCAGCGAGGAAGCTGATAAACGTGGTAAAGAATATGATGCTGCAGGTAGAACATATCTTTTTGATCTGGACTATAACGAAACCGACGATCAATGTCTGTATACGGTTGATGCAGCTGTATATGGTAACATATCACATTTCATCAATCATTCCTGTGATCCTAACTTGGCGGTTTACGGTGTTTGGATCAATTGTCTCGATCCTAATCTTCCGAAACTTGCCTTATTCGCCACGAGAGATATCGAAAAGAACGAGGAAATTACATTTGATTATATGTTTCAACCTTTGAAAACAACGCGCGTGATGCAGAACGATATCAAGGACTCGAGAATCATCACCAATAAAGTGTTATGCAAGTGTGGTGCTAAGAATTGTAGAAAATATTTATTTTAAAAAATATTACAAGAAATACTTTTAAAAAGAATATCTTCGTCCAAAATCATGAAGATTACATCATAGTGTATCTATAATTTAAATCGATAGTTTATTCATTTCACCAAGATTTCATCATGTATTGAATGTTATTGATTAATTAGTATTTCGATAAGTTAAGTTATTTTTGTATTTAAATCATTAAAAAAAAATACATTCATCGTTAGGTATCTCGCGAATGTAATAATGCATTTATTTCATCGAATACATAAATAATTGACAATTTAATGTTGCATAACTTTACGATATCTTAAAGACGTTAGAATATGATGCATAAGAAATGATAATAATAGAAAGAGAAAATGCGTATTTATTATTGTTGTATTTTTTATACGATAAATTGGTGTTTTTAAAACATCAATAAAGATCTGATTGTTATTAGAAGTAAAAGAAATCGAAAAGAGAAATGATGATGGTACATGACGATATATTCCACTTTGGAATACCAATATGCAGAGTAAAAGTAACATTTTATATTGTTTTCGCATTATATCTTGTAAAAAAAGTTATATCAATAAATAGAAAGGATTCAAACCATGACTGTATTTAACATATTAACAATAGTATTTGTAGAGAAATTCAATTCTAATGAAAACTATATCTATTGCATGTAATATTACGATTTTATTGTTTTATTTGAATTGATACAATGAATCAATTTTTTGCAATTAATTATCATAGAAGTTAGATATAAAATTATAGATTAGATATAGAAGTTAGAACATAGAAATATTTAGGACGTAAGTGTAAAAAAGAAAATATGTAAAACAATATTTTATCATTTTTTTCATGATACGTAATTGTGTTACTCTGTTTTGAGTTAAAAGTATAAACAATCTCTCAAAGAGATTGAATTATAGATAATACTTTAGAGATATGTAAAAGTATTGTTCAGAATATATATATATATATTTTTTTTTATAATTCTGTATAAACTTAATATTTGTCGTTACATATGTATATATATGTATATGTGTGTGTGTGTGTGTGTGTGTGTGTGTATCTATATATACATATGTATGTGTGTACGCACGTATGTATGGTACGTATGTGTATGCATGCATGTATATATGTATGTATGTAGGTTTGTATATACATATTTTTATTTTTCTTTTTTTTTTTTTATTGTTTATATTATTTTTATGTCGAGTAATAAATATGAAGGAATCTTTATCGCGTTTCCTTTATCTCTCCTTTTTTTATTTTGCATTTTACGTGATCACGTAAAATACAAATTGTTCCTTTACGTTTGATCAGATAAAAATTTCATTATCGAATTTTTTTGAATTTTCATTTTATGTTATAGGGTATGCGAATGCAAAAATTTATAAGTGTGATAATGAAAAATGTCCAAGGCCGGCTTGTTACATATCAGGAGGATCTAGTAAAGATGATTCCTTTCCTTGCTTACGTCCAGTTTGTCCTGGACGATTTCAATTGGTTCGACATGTGTCCTTCGTAGATTGTCCTGGACACGATATTCTTATGGCAACTATGCTTAACGGAGCTGCCGTTATGGATGCTGCATTGCTTTTAATTGGTATCATTGATAAACTTTTAATAAAATTATTCTTTCGAAATTGTAATCAATTTCTTTAACGTTGAAATAATTTCTCTTATTCGACATAGCTGGCAATGAATCGTGTCCACAACCACAAACCTCCGAACATTTAGCTGCGATCGAAATCATGAAGTTAAAGCACATAATCATTTTGCAAAATAAAATTGATTTAGTGAAGGAAGCTCAGGCGAAAGAACAGTACGAACAGATATTGAAATTTGTTCAAGGTAACATTACATAGTCATAATAATTAATATTAATAAATAAATAAATAAATAAATAAATAAATAAATAAATAAATAAAATAAACATATATAAAATAAAAAAGATTTTGATAATAGTTTGTCATCAATTATTTTTGAGACAATTATTTATATAATTACTTTTTATTAAATAATTTATTATATTAATAATTTATTATATTAAATAAATTAGGTACTGTAGCAGAAGGAGCTCCTGTTATTCCAATTTCTGCTCAACTGAAATATAACATTGAAGTGTTGTGCGAGTACATAACAAAAAAAATTCCGGTCCCACTTAGAGATTTTACGTCAGAACCACGATTGATCGTTATCCGATCGTTCGACGTTAATAAACCTGGTTGCGAAGTGGACGATCTCAAAGGTGGAGTGGCAGGTGGCAGTATATTAAGAGGTGTATTGAAGGTATTTTTCATAATATTTTGATATTCTCTTTTTTTATTTAAATCTCTAATAGTTTCTGTTTTTCTTATTAAATTTATCATTATTTCTATCTTCGAATTTTCTAATAAATAATTCTTAATAAATTTTATGTTGCTACAGGTTGGCATGGAAATCGAAGTCCGACCTGGATTAGTTTCTAAAGATAGCGAAGGGAAATTAACGTGTCGTCCTATATTTTCACGTATCGTCTCGCTATTTGCCGAACAGAACGAGCTACAATTTGCAGTTCCTGGTGGTCTGATAGGTAAGTTAATGATTATATTAATCATCTATTACTTAATAAAGAGCGCCTTTTGTAATACTCCTAGTACATTACATTCAAGATTGCATTTCCTGTGATTCCAAGATAAGATAAAATGTTAATGTACCTTTTTAAAGCAGAAAGATTGCGCAGAAGTGATATAAGAAATCTTAGGATCGAAGAGAAATTAAACGAAATGAGAATAATAAGAAAGACATACATGTTGCGATTCTAAATGTACAACCAGAATTGAAAAGGTCACTTTTAGTTCTATACATTTTAATAAGTAATTAGATGTCGTTCTTATAATTATCAATTCCAATAATATATCCTCTTAGTTTTTCTTTCTATGACCGCATTTTCAATTGCAAAAACAAAAAAAAAGAAAGGAAAAATTAAATTTTCAATTCTTATGACTCCTAAGATTCCTTGAATTACATCTGTGAGGTCACGGAAAATGAAACTTTTTAAAACGATATCTGTAGATTTATATGCAGTTTTATTAAAATGCAGTTCTATTTTAAAACAGTTTTAATTTATATACAGATTTATATAAGAGCTTAGCGATATCAATTTAGTACAATGATCTATAATTCTTCAAGGTGTTGGAACGAAAATCGAACCAACTTTGTGCAGAGCTGATCGTTTAGTCGGACAAATTTTAGGAGCTGTCGGGGCGTTACCTAAAATATTCATTGAACTTGAAATATCGTACTATCTTTTGAAACGTTTGTTGGGTGTAAGAACGGAGGGTGATAAGAAAGGAGCGAGAGTAAGATTTTTATTACGTTATTATTATTATTATTTTTTTTTCACGATTTATAATTTCCATCATTTGAGATCTTATATAATTTTTTTTATAGGTACCAAAATTATCTAGAAATGAAGTATTGCTAGTGAACATTGGTTCTCTTAGTACTGGTGGTCGAGTTTTAGCTACTCGTGCTGATTTAGCTAAAATAAGTTTGACGAGTCCGGTATGTACAGAAATCGACGAAAAGATTGCATTGTCGCGTCGTGTCGAGAAACATTGGCGTTTAATTGGTTGGGGTCAGATTTGTGGAGGACAAACGATAGAACCTGTCCTCGATGGAAAGTAATTTCTTTAACGTCGCAAAGAGAGGACAACGACAAAAATTTAAGTAAATTAATAACAGTCTTATAACTTAAGCCTTCTGGGTTTATATAGTTGTAAGCAATATTTGTAATAAATCATGCCATTTATCTTACGCGTTTTATTTGTGTTTCGTTGTTTTCTTTTTTTTTTTATTTCACTTACATTTAATCTTCCAGTGTGAATTTTTGTTTTAAAATCATATCTCGATGATCATTAAATAATTGTGAAAAGTACGAAGAAAATAAAAGCACGTATTGTGTCGATTATAATATTAGCTATAAATCGCTACAAATGATTAAATTGAAACAGCCATGTACGCTGTGTTCAAGCGTATGATTATATCGATTGACGGATTGTATCGAAACTATGAATATCGTTTAAATTTTCCTTTTCATCGAATACTTTTAATTATCTTAATATTTAAAATTTCAAGAAATTAAAGCAATATGATGATTTGTTTTTGGTAATATCATTCATTCAAGAGAATTTAATGTCTTTTGAAATTTTAAGTGCAGAATGCCAAGATTCATTGGACATTACATAGGAATATCCTTTCAGACTGAATTATTAGTAATGACTCTATTAGGTTTGGTAAGATTTCCGAAATAATTATTGGACATAGTTTCTTTCTGTATTTAAAATATTCCAAGTATAACGATAAAGTATCGGTCATGCAACGGAAAAAAAAAAAATCATAAAATAATAATATTTCTTAAATCGTTAAAGTAAGTAACGAGATGATAATATTCCGAAGCTCAACAGCACGTTGGAATGGCATCCTTTCGACTGGTCTCAACAAATTGAAAAGATTTGGAATCTGTCATTGACTCAACAGTATTTCTTTTTCTCTACAGATTTTGAGTATTGGATAAAGACAAGTTAGTACCGAGAAAAATATGTTCTATATATGTTGAATGATATTTTACACATTATTATTCCTCATTACAATTAGTCCTAACATGGATCGTTATCACAAGGAAGATAGCCGCTTATGTTTACACATTTTTATACATGATCAATTTCTATCCAATTTTAACATGGAGTCGACCAAATTTACTTCTGCCGTGGCTGATCCTGAGTTTCTTTCAAAATCTCATACTAAAATCGATCGTTATTACGATATTCATATGGTTATGGGGTAGAGAAAGATTTTCTTCATTTCGAATGATCGAATTTGTTCTCGTTGAACTTCTTTCATTAAGTAAGCTCGATACGTGATATAGATTCGTACTCATAAATTATTTACAAACTTTATTTCTTACAAATTTAATTTTTTATAAAATTTATCTACTTAAACAAACAATAATAACATTTACAGCCAATTCTGCATACGTATGGTATGCAATCGCATGTTCTTATATAGAGTTGAAAAAAATAGAAAGAATTAGAAAGATAAGAAAAGCTTTGCAAGCAAAATATTCCATCGCATATAATCTCTTCTCGGATCGTAGTAGCATGGAATTATCTAGCAAGGACTCAGCATATGGTTTGTACTCGGAAAGACGTTGTATGAGTTTACCTAATCTGAACGATGCTTTTTATCGTTCGATTTTCAACGATTTCAATGAAAGTAGAACATCTAGATCGTTGACAACTTTAACGACTATCAGCAGCTTCGAATCCGATGACACGGAAGAAGTCATTTCTCAGATAATTCATAATAATAATTTGATACCTGTTGAGAAATGTATGAAGCTTTTGGGCTTAACTGATGTTGATATAATCAATGCACGTGCTAGAGTTCGCAAAAGGATTTTAGAGAGTGCTATAATTAATAAGATTCAAGAAGAATATGCAAAAAAGAAGGAGATAGGAAAAAACGATGTGACAAAAGATAACAGGATGAGAGATTCATCTATCATTGATTACTTGATGGCAAAAACTGACATGCCTATATTTCGTAAAAATGATAATCGCGTTGAGAAGTTCAGAGATATGAAACGAAAAGGTGATGCAATTTTAAAACGAACTGAAGCTTCTAAAGACCAGAAGATCAATGAGAAGATCGAAGATGTTTCAGTTGAAGTAAAAAATGAATTGATCGATGAAGAAGTAGAATTGACACAAACTAAGGAATCCATAACAGCTTTTGTGCTAGATCGTATCGATGAAAATGAAGAAACAAAGTTAGAATTTATTAAGAAGAAAAAAAAGAAAAAAGCATGTCCATTAACGAGAGAGAAAGTAGAGTGTAGACCATGCTTTCCTCTCGTAGGGGACAGACAATTGATGGAATGTCCTTTCAAGGAGCAAATTATCCTTTCTAATTCTAATTATCCTTGCCTTTTAAATAAAAGAAATAAACGTTTAAATGAAGTTTATTGTACATCTAATCGCGAAATTGATGTTTTAATAAATGATAATAAAATTCCAGAGGAGAGTATTATTTCCTTGGATGACATAGACATCAGAAAATTACCCGAAAACGATGCAACGATTACGAATATTGATCAAGAAGAAGATACAAAGATTAATTTTTCACGAAGCCAAATGACTAATGCAAAAGATTTCACTAATAGAGAATTGGAAAATAATTCTATCTTAAGTAAGAATATTTCATGCGTATCGTGAATGATAAAATTAGAATAATTAAATACATATTTATATATATATATATATATAATTATATATATATCATTATATATATTATAATTATTATATATTTATGTATGCACACACACACACACACTTTATACACATTTCATATGTATACACACACACACACACACACACACACAAGATTATTTTTATAGAGGAACCTAATTTAGAAAAAATAGATCCTGTAGCAGAAAAAAACATTGAAAACGTTTCATTTAGAAATGACAAGAAATTACAATTATATTTTCAACAATCGATCTCATGTTCTTCCTAGCACTAGCGTATTTTCTACGATAGGTTGTCCAACGTTCTATCAAAAATATAATATAACTAATTTCTATGGCAATGAATTGCTATTCGATGAATTTTTTGATCCTCAATTACGATTTAACGAAAAATTTGTTGAAAACACGAATGATATATACAAAGATATGTTGTTTAAACCTTCGGATTCGAAGAATTTATTTGATCGAGGAAAAATGATGATATGGAATAATAAAAACGCAGAATTATTATTTAAAATACCAAAACAAATTGCGTGTTACACTGGTGTGGAATACAAATCTGTAAATAATCCTAAGATTTCTAACAAGACAGAATTTATCGAAGGCAAATTGCAGAATTTCGATCGAGAGTTAATTACAAAACATAGGTATTTTTTCTAACGTTTGTATTTAAGTAACAATATTTCATTGAAGTATTGTCATTTTAGATACACGAGTGTCGAACCAAAAGGAGAATACAAAAGTAATGATCCATTTAACATTTATGAAAGTATCTGGAGTAATTTAAATGTAAATAGTAATACTAATAGCCGCAATAGAATTAGTACTCAAACTACAGAAAGTTTGGACGATTATATATACCATAATAAAAGGAGTAATAAAAATAATGATCACAATGTAGATGCCAATTATATGGACAATGAATCTTCAAAGTTTGCGACAAACATTAATTTAAATCAATTATTAGATACTAAGAATTTAATTAAAAACGACGAAAGCTACGAAGATAATTTAGAAATTGGACCATGTTATTGTAAAAATTGGAGTATCTTTGCCATGTCACAGGTAGCAGATTCTTCAGAATGCGAAAATTCGAGTTTTTTAGAAAAACCATCTGCATATCTTAAAGAAATTCAAAATGAATCACTTCATAGATTAACGAATATTAAAAATAAGATCGTCAAGAATTCGTTCGATAGTTGTAAACATCCCGAATACTTTGATCAATCGAGACGTAACATATCATTGAAGAAGAAAAGAAAACGTATGACATCTTCTAAAGAAAGAGAACTTTTAGAAATGAAAGCTTTGAGAGCTTACAACGAGATCACTTTGATGGAAGACAAACGAGAGATGGAAAAAAAGAAACAACAAAAAACTAATATGCTATATTCCTTCATAGATAATACCAGATCTTGGTCGACGCAAGTAATGTCTTGTTCTAAAGTGAAAAACAATTACAGACAAATACAAAGAAGACACGAGATTGATTCATATGAATTTAATAAACATCAAAATCACTTTGATTCATACAACGAAATTGAAATACACAATACAACTGATTCTTTCTTCGAATATTCTAGTAAAATTAATAACGAAGAATTAATAAAGGAGAAGGAAAATTTTTATTTTCTTGAAAACGAATCGTCGTCTTCTCAATTACCCGATATACGAAATAAAGATGCTGCAATCATGTTGAATCTTTTGAATCGTCATGGTAGTGATTGGTTCAAGCAAGAGTTGAGAAGAATTCTGGCAATAAGGGATAGTCAGGTGTATATGAAACATAGCAAATCTAATCAAGATACTATGAAACTGAATCTTTCTTTAAGAAACAATCAAAAGATAATTGATAGCCTTGAACTTGATAGAAATATTGGGAAAGAAGACATAAGTATTCCCTTTGGATTACCTTCGTCTTATCAATATTTATCAACCACTTCGGATTTCGGTTCAAATCAAAATTTTAAGACTTCTAATTTGAGGGAATCTATTATTTCTGAAAAAGATATGCCTCCTATTTCGTCCGATTTAAAAGATTTCATTGAATCTACAGAAAATAAAAAAGTAATTGAAGAAGAAGGAAAAGAAGAAAGAAAAATGATAGATACACCAAAAGAATCTGAAATTGAAGAGATCGAGAAATTTAAGATCGACATGTTAAATGTTGAAAAAGATAATTCATCTTTTTCCTTGACAAATTCCATCTCATTTTCATCTCTTACAAAAAGTGAAAATGTAGTCGAACCGATCGATGATCGAAATCATCCTCCAGTTAGACGTAGAAATATGTCTCTACACATGATGGACATCGCAAGAAACATTCATTGGAGTTTACGTCCTCGTGGTATTCTATTAACTAATAAAAATTTACAAGGAATGAATTTCGAATCGTCCGATCTTTGTGGTAACCAGCAGAGAGATATCGTCGATGACGTCACAGCCAGTCTGGTCCATGCTGCTTTCTCTCATAAACCTGAGATTATCATTCGAACATTTCCACGTGATTCTCGATCTATCAATGACGAACAATCCACGTCCTTCTTCGAAAATTTTTCTAATATTTATCGTTTGCCATCGACCGTCGACGAATTTGTTCTTCGTTCTAATAATGAAATGGATATTTTTCTTGGAGACGCATTGACGCTTCCAAACGTTCAAGAAGTCGAAGACGAAGTTAATAATCTCGAAGATATTCTACAAAGTTCATGTGATTCTATGGAAATTGATAGGAACTTTGATCTTTGTATTTTGGTGATGGAAGACGAGGACTTGTCTTTAGATTCAAGATCGACTTCAACCGATAGTCTACCTATAAACGAAGTTGTTCAATATGACAGTGAAATTACTATTGCATTGAGTGAAACAAAGACAATGGATAACGTTGATCCAGAAATAAATTCCCTTGGCTGTGAGACGTTCAAAGATTCCGATCAACTTTCCTTGGAAATGATAATAGCTTTCTTCAGTTTTCTCTTAGCTTTTTACATAGAAATTCTGGGATCATACTTCTTTATGTCGGATTTACATAATTCTATATATGCTTACAGACCGTACGAACTGCATTCGGACATGCTTAAGAACGATTTTTCTGACGAATTTTTATCTGAAAAATCTGACATGGTTGCTTCTTCAAATTCGGTAAATATAACAGAGTTTGTCGTTGAACCTAAAAACCAAGAAAGAACCGATGTGATCATCGATGAAGTTGAAGAGGATGATCAAGCTTCGATAAAAAGTACAAATTTGCAAGTTTCAAGTATAAGAGATAGTTTTGATACGATGTATACTAAAACTACTGTTGAATCTGAAAACGCAATATCTTTTGAAGAAAACAGCTCGATGGAAGATTTTTCTTGATAATTTGTCAAAGGATACAAATTTGAGGATCTTCATTGCTTTAATAAAAAATGTACGTTTTTATATATTCACAAAAAAATAATGATTGATTGAATCGCTTTTATAAATAATTATTACAGCTTTCGTTCTTTTATTATCTCGTAATTGATATTACTTATCGATCTATGGACATTGAATACTTTCTTTTACCATCCTTTTGTTAATAAAATATTTTCATCATCTTAATAATTATTCTACATAAGCTAAATTCGTTCGATCGTTTTACTTTAACTACTCAAAACTTCAAGTTAATTTCTTACGACATTCAACAAGTTTCATCATAACCCTGACCATAATCAGGCACCACGTGATCAGGATCACAAATAGTGTCTTTAACAGCATCCTTAACGTGTGCCTTGAAGATTCTAAAATTGATCTTGCTGCTATCTAAATTTTCATAAAGATACATCGGTAACCTATTGGAGATCATCCAAACGCTTTGCTCTTCTTCATGATCGACTTTAATGTCGTTAGGAAAGACCAACGAGATGTTACTGGTACCTATTACACCTAAATTCTCGGGTATATATTCCTTTCTCGTATCCCAACACCATACAGAGTCCCGAGTGACCATGTTGAAGAACATTACACCGTTTCTGTCGACAACGGAACCAGACGAATGACCATAATCCTTGGCTCTTGGTCTTCCAATCGGTATAAATTTATCGGTATTATGATCGACCATTCTCTTGTCTCGAAGGACAGACGTGGAGACTGCAAACTCTCTGAAACTCGACATGGGATGAAAAAACAGGGTCCTATCGTCGTGAATATCGATAGGACTTAATGCAATGCCAAAGATTCCGTCAGTCCATTGGAATTTTATACCATGGAGTTCGTACTTCGCAGCCAAAGGATCAGGAAAGAATAAATGATGTTCGAATCTGAAGGATGAATCCTTGTAAAAGTCATAAACGATTAAACCGAATCTCCAGACGTCTGAAAGATATGCTATTGCGCCACCGCAATCTCC
This sequence comes from Vespula pensylvanica, assembly GCF_014466175.1. NCBI lineage: Eukaryota > Metazoa > Arthropoda > Insecta > Hymenoptera > Vespidae > Vespula > Vespula pensylvanica. Next base: position 4,479,203 of record NC_057687.1, on the reverse strand, counting down.
ATCTCTTATATCAACTACTATATTCGTAAACAAAGAATCTTGTTTCACTTGCTCCTGCGGTAAAGTATATTTCTTAATCAATTTATCAGTTCGAAGATCGAATATGTAGAGTGCTGGTGGACAACTTTGCGTCGGTTTTCTCGCGATATTTGTCACTCCAGAATCCAAAACCCAAAGACGATCACATTCGTCTACTTGTATTCTAAACACTGATGTAAGATCATCGCATTTACCTGAAAGTATAAAAAAGTATTAGAAAATTATTTCGATAAATACGATTTGTCCAGGTTCCAACTAACCAGACATATTCCAATCCCAATCAGGATATGGCTTCAATTTTGGACTCTTTGTTTTGGAATATCTTGGAACAGTTGCCAGCGTCACTGGTATTCCTTCTTTCCATTTTGGAAGAGTAATGAAGACTCTGTTTTGATGTATTTCTAATCCTAATGGTAAATTATTTTCAGCTATGTAATCACCATCGAATATAGCTTGATCTCGTTCTTCGATATTATTAAACTCAAAGTCTACGGTCGACCAAGCGTAAACCTGAATTAAAATTAGCAAGATCGATAAGGAAGATCGGAAATTGTTTACGAAGAGATAATCGAATATTTACCAAACTCATCGCTGGTCCAACATACTCGTCTTCAACTGGCTCGTGATTGAGATCATAATTAAATCCATGAAACTCAAGTTGATTTATCGAATGGGCATTGTTCTTAAAGACATCGCCTATGTTTCTCGCGTAATCGCGATTATTTGACTGGAAAAATCGACCTGCTGTAATCGGGGTCGAGCCATAAAGAATATTATTTCTTTCAGTTGTCCCTGCTAATTTATTTTCCAACGAATTCCCATAAGAGTCGCACGAAGTTGGAGTTGATAATTTTTCGTGCGATACCGGATTACCTGCTGACTGATGAGTGTAGTATATAGATAAATCAGCATATGTGAAACGTACGATTATATATTGTTTTAATAATTTCAAGATTATCGTTATCGATCGATACGCGAAATATTTGGATTTGTACCGGGTCACGAAGAGGAAAAATCGGTGCTTCAAGTTCTCGGGAAATCGGTGCAATGCCAGGATGAGCTGCGAATTGTTGGAGACCAAGAAGAGACATCGAGAGAAGCCATGGCATTACGTTGGCCATACCTATAAAGAGAAATTCAAGAAAAAATTAATACGAAGTTCACGTTCGAAATACTTTCATCGTTGTCAAATGATCAAAGTAGATCACTATATGACCCAATTTTCTCGATTGTTCATTTTGTTTCGTTCTTCTTTTTTTTTTTTTTTGAACACGTAACGAATTCGAGATATCTTGCCAAATCGTTAAAATCGACTTATACGTTCGAAGCATAATGAAAGTTATGTAACTACATGAAATGTCTCCTCGCTCGGAGCAAAATTTCGCAAGTTGAAAAATGGATCGATCGGAACTTCGCCATTCGTGTTCCGTTAATGGAGATGTATATCATAAAAAAAATCACAGAGAGGGAGTAGAGAGAACATATACATTTATATACGTAATACTATTAACATTACTCAATGATCATCGATAAGGTAAATGTTGAAAAACATGATCAACGATATGTTGTAATTCGTATGTCTGTTCTTTGTCGTGAAAACACAACCGAAGCAATCTCGCTTCCGTTTTCGTTTCTTAGAACGAGTCTTTGAAAGGATATACACACCTAGTAAACAAAATTTATATGCAAATTGATTTGTACGTTAGATCGATGTTTCATTCATGTCAAAAGTATACGAACGTATTATACATTTTTTTTCCTCATATATTATAAATCATAATGATTAATTCTTTAAGCTTCGAATGCTTTTAGCTTACTTACCTTAAACACGAGTAACAAGTATTGTATAATAAATAACAATAATGTCGATAAATCAATGATCAGGATAAGCCGATTATGATAAGAACGATGGGACGAATCATATCACAGATTAATTAGAAAGTTAATTAACGAAAGTGAACGATGTTAATCTCAAAGGAACACTTTGAAAGGAACTCGATGACTTTCGATTTTGTTGTCAGAATGAAATCGATTAATTTCGGAGAAAACGTAAAACGACGAATATGACGTTCGTTTTTGATCAAGCTCGATTAAGACTTTCGCGATGAGAGAAAATCAACAAGTAGTACACGCGGTATCGTTCGAGATGGGACCATGGATGATTCCTGACTGCCATATTCACTATCCAGTTCGTAAGTGTACCTCGTTACTACGAAAGGAGAGAGAATGGCTAATCCCTTCTCTTTGAAGATGTTCTCCCTCATTTTTCTTAGCATCTTCGTTCGTGTCTTCATGGAGAAGGACGATATCTTATAGGTCAGTGATGTGAATTCAAGGGAGTTGGAAGTTCGTGATACTTCTTAAGAGAAAAGGTCGCACCATCCTCTCGATCAATAGAAATTCCTTTCGAAGTCTTCGTTTCTCACACACGTATTATAGTATTATAGTAACAGATAAAAGATAATCAATTTTTACAGAACTCGAACGAAGAAGATTCATTATATCTTTATCAAATACATTTTCCATAGATTTATCACAATTTTCTATGAATGTAAAATAGATGTATGCACACACACATATATATATATATATATGTTTTCTTTTTATATACTATTTGTTACTATACGAATTAAAGTTAGGATATAATGTTTTAATCAAAATAATGCGTGATATTAATAGTACAACTAACAGGTTCTTAATTATCTTAATAGCCTTAATTATCCTAATATCAATAAAACTTAATCGACTTATTAATTTATTTAATTCTTAAACTTGACAAGATTATAAATAAAGAGTAGTCTAATCTAGTCAGAAGCGTAATCAATATGTATATCTTATGACTATTGTTAGTTAATGCTAGCAAGATGTTGACTCGGATCGTGTCACCGACTTAGATATCTGTCCTATTGTCGATGAGATACGGTGCATTTTTTACGCCAGGAACTTTCCCTTTCGTTGTAGCAAACTGATCCGGATCATAGTAGTGCGGATCGTTACTGTATAGGTCACCATTCGCGTTCGCAGAAGATATCGAGAGAAAGAAATGTCAAGTAGTTTTTATTTGTTTCTTTCTTTTCTCCAAGTTCCATCGATTGAACATCGAGATTTAAATATCAATAATTTCTTTTTTTGTAATAACTTCGATCGATATTATTGCGATCGAGATGTTTTCTTTCATGCTCCTCGGTCTTTTTTGCAATAAAATTTGTTATGAATTTACATATACGAAAAACAAAATACGCTACATTTCAAAGAAAGGCAAAGAATCTTATTGTTACATAATTATTCTTAAAAGAACGAAGTCATTGTTAATTTTTCTTTAGATGTGCTTTTTGAATTTTTTGCAATAAGATTTTTTACGAATTTACATGTGTGAAAAAAGACAGAGAGAGAGAGAGAGAGAGAGAGAGAGAGAGAGAGAGAGAGAGAGAGAGAGAGAGAGAGAGAGAGATCATTACATTTCAGAGAAAGGCAAGGCATCATAGTGTTGCATAATCATCCTTAAAACATTCCGGTTTTCAACAGGAGTGAGTAAAGTTATTAAGTTTTTTACGAGGAGATAGCGGGCCTACAAGAATCGTTTTTACCATCAACTTCAAACTCTTCTCGGTGAAACTCGTATATTAATTTAATAGTAATACGTAGCATCTCATACTTAAAGGAAAATCTCGGTTGCGTCTTTGAAAGGAACTAACGAAGGTTTCATCTCATTGTTCCGTAGACTTAATGATCACTCAAACGATAATCGCGAACGTTCACGCATACTCGCTGTACCGAAAATTATTTTGTTCTACAAAGGTTTACTGTTATGGTCAAAAGAAATGAGTTATGTGCACGCCTTGGAATTCTTTTCGTTTTCTTTTTTTTTCTTTTTCCCTTTCGTAATTTAACACCATTTAATAATTTAGAACATTTTTTTATTTTTCTTTATTTTACGATTAATTCATTATATTATATATTAATTTATTATATTCTATATAATATTATATATTACATATAATTAATTATATTATATATTATAATAATTAACTTCATTTACACAGGAAAAAATAATATATATCGAAATTTGTTTAAATATGCATATTTCTTGGTGGTTATTAGTGAAAGTAACGTGATTTTACTTCGGCTATACGATTTAGACGAGTAAACACGTTATGATATTGCAAAATAGAAAGAGAAGATCGTCGTGATGTTTCACTAGAATTCTCTCAATGACTAGAAACGTCTATTACTTTCCGTTTAAACTTTCGTTACGAGTCTAATAAATTCGTTGCGAGAAATTGAAACTTGAGTTTAAGATTAAGTTTCAGGTTACAGATTTCAGATTATAGTATACCGAGAAAGAATAGAACGTTTGTTTTATCCAACCATTCTTTTTAAGAAATTCGTTAGATTTCATTTGAAATTCTCGAGGTAAGCAAATTAAGTAGATCGTTGATTATTCTGATCAAAGTATATGCTTTTCAGTATTACTCTTTTCTCTTTTCTCTTTTTTATATTTAACGAAAGTTGTAATTATAATATTGATGGATTTAACAAATAAAACTTACGGTTTTCGTTACGTTCTTCGATCTTTCGATTTGCGAGTTCATGTTGCTGGTAATGTACCACATGATTAGTCCACGTGAATGGTTTCTTATAGTCAAAGAAATAATTGGGAGAGCTATAAAAATAGTTGTTGGATTGCATTGGCCGAGAGTCGACTCTTTTCTTTCTTCTCATCGTTGCATATTTCTGTAAAAAGAAGAGAAAAAAAAAAGATAGGAAAAGAAAATTAATTTACGTTCACAGTCAAATTGTTTAAAATTGTTGATATGTAAAAAAATCGAATATATAATATTGTAGAATCGAATAGATATCTTCTGAGAATTATAACAAAACTATTAACAAGCAGTTTTCTTTCATATTTTCCAACAACTCTGGTCGAAAAAATCGACATTCCTTGCGTCACATGCAACGACCAATCTGCTACCCATAAAAAGGAAAAGAAAAAAAGAACAAATATTACTTCATACCAATAATCAAAGCAGATAATTTCTTTCTGTGGATTATTTGTATCTAGTAAATGACGATTTTTTTCACCGAATAAAAAATTCTTGATCGATTTCTCAATCGAACTTATACCGATTTAATACTTTCACTATCGTTTTAGATTATAATCGTTATTGTTAAATATCAATGTGTTATCGTACTTAATTGACCGATTTAATTCTGATTTCATGCGAATGTACTTGACTTGTCGAAAGATTGATCAATGATCAATCTCCCGTCTAGTTGCTATTGAAGCGAAACACGCGACGAGATTTTAAACAAGATATTCACTTTCCCGATTTAAAACAATTCAATGGACGTTTCAATCCTCTGAAAGCTCACTTTCAGTCACGGGTTACACTGTCTGTAGCTGTATTATGCCAGTACTGATTAACATCACAAAATAGATCATTCCAATTAGATCCGCTTTGTACTTCGTTCAAACTGTTACAGCACAGATGCAGATTATTTCTTTCTCACAAACAGAGCATGAAAAGAAAAGAACAAGAAAAGACGTAGGGTTACAGTTTTAATTGACAACAAAATTTTCTTTCTTTTACTTTTCAAATATTGTCAAGATTCATAATTAAATCGATCAATCTATCAAAATTTTAATTATCTATTAAATTGTTCTAAATCACTGATACTAAAGCATTTTCAATTTTTTTTTTTTAAATAAATTGAATTTCTTATACAAAGAAATTTTTTTTATTAAAAAGAAAAGACATTTATTATTATTGTTATTATTATTATTATTATTATTATTTTTTTTTTTAATAAGAAACGCGTATGTCACATAATTGGTTGCAGAACTTTTATTAATACTAATAAATTGTCGATTTATTGTCAATTTCACATCCACGAAGCACGTACGTAACACTTTGCATAAATTCATAAATTTTTTATTATTTCATTTTATTTATCACCACATCACTTGTGTACACTGCTCGAAGATTTGCCTCTAACTTATAGCAAAGGACCACTTCTCCCGATTGGCAATCGACTGACCAACCAGCCGTCTTAAATATCATCGTAAAATCACAGGCTGACTTACTCAGAAAACATATCCCGATCACCATTGTTCCTCACGGCCTTTCAAAATGAAATACTTTTACTCTTTTTTCATTTACATTAACATGATTGTTGTAAAGAAAAATTTCTAAGTAAATTAAATTTTACTACGGAACGAAAAAACTGATGAACGTATTAAGCGATTTTCCGGTATTCTTTCATGAATTATTCATTTTATTACAGAGATAATTGTTATTCTTGTTTTTATATAACATTGATTGACTATTCGATACACATTTATGATCTATACTGATCAATTTATGTACATAAATATATGGAAAAAATGATTTTCCGATATCTAAAAATCTATCCATTCGATTTCTCATTTATTCATATAAAAATTATAATTTCGTTTCCATGGAAAAGTAGTTTTTATTTTATTAAAAAAAAATTAATAGATAAATCATCTTCAAAAATAAAAAATTATGCACTAACAATCAGTAGAATTATTAGTTATATTAAAATGAAAAAATGTTAAATTTCTTCAATACTTCACTACTTGTACGTACGAAATTCAATCGGCAGGTTCAAAATATCGAACTGAGGCGTTTAGTATATCGTCGAGAACTTATATAGCTCAGTTGGTCCTTTTTTTAACAGCTCATCGATCAATCAGTATAATAACGAAGTGATTTACATAAAGATATTTCGTTAATGTATATTTCTCGCATTCGAATTTTGGTTGCGCAATAACGTTACTCTTTTTTGTAATCATTTGGGTGTGCCTATCGTCATCATCATCAGCATCACCATCATCATTATCATTATCATCGCTCTTTCTAATGAGAGTAGAAAATAAAACGATCGTACTCCTGGTGAATACTGAATGAATTTGCATATCTATGTGAAACGTACGTTTAAAAACTTTTTACTCTTCATTAATATTATCGGAACGTAACCGAGAAACGCTTTCACTATAAAAGGATTAAAAAGTATTGTACGTTTTTATATATACGACAAAAAAAAAAAGAAGGATTGTTGGTAATCACATTGTTAGTAATTATAAAAAATATTATTTTCGATTGCTGACGATCATGTTAGAAGTAAACTTATGATATAACTCATTCGAAAGTTCAAAGCATAGCAATGAATGAATCCGCATTGTGGAATGCAAATCAATCTTCTACTCTCAAGTGGCATTGAACTAAAAATATAAATATACTAGTGGGTAAGTCTTCTTTATCTTTATCCATAATTCCATTTCTACGTAAAACATTTTATTTAATTACAATTTTAATTACATATTATTATATTACGAAACAGATTTCATTAGCATAATTTTTATATTTTATTTATTAGCATTATTTACTATTATTTTAAACAATATAGATAGGACTTGTTGGCACTTCGGTTGCTATAATACATACGTACACAGATACGCACACGCACACACATACACATATATATATAATATAATACATAAAATAAATAAAAATATACACAAATGTTTTGAACGTTCGTGTCTTGCTTAAATTAAATTAAATTAAATATAAAGCAAATCAGCACCGCGAGTTCATTTATAAAAAAAAAAAAAAAACAAAAATAATTTTTTCGTTTGGATTCGAATCGAATTTACTTATGGTTTAAAAAAAACTATATCCCACCGGTTGATGGTTAAAAATTACTTTTGGAATAATCGGTAATGCTGTATGAGTAGACCATAGATAATGGGATGACCACTGTTGATGATGTAGTCTATGATTCTCGCGGTGCCATAATTTTCATGTTGGAAAAGTTACTGGCCCATGAGCATGTGTAACAGAATCACATTTGGTGCCACGAACTAATTCATCGACGAATCCAGCCAGAATACGGAAATTAGTCTCATTTGAATGCAAAGTTCCTGTCATGAATCTTTGAAATGATGACGTCAATATCCAGATCTCTTCTCGATTTTTTTTCGAATATTTCAACTGAAAATGACGATATTTTACAATAAATAATAAATATAATTTCATAGATGTTACATAAATGACAAAAATATTTCGAATGAAAGTGAAAAAACAAACACACATATACACACATACCTTCATACCAGAAGGAAATTGTAGATTTTCTCGATCGAATAGAATGTTCTCGATGTTCTTGTTACCATATTCAGGATATTTTTTACTATTCCAGCAGGCAAGCGATATCTCGGACAAAAGACCAAAGAAAAGGACGCCATTTTCGTTCATTGCTTCGGCTGCTGATTGCGATTGTCTTTCCAATGCAAATGGTTTGAAAGATCTCGGTGTTGCCTCGGAATCGTGAACGAAGATGGAATAATTTCTACAATTCATACAATAATATAAACATTGTTTAGGATTTACGATCAACTTGAACAATCAAATCTACCTTATGGTCGATGTGGCTACCCAAGATTCAACTTTGCTGGCTAAAGAATGAAAATAAAGAATTCTGTCACCGTCTGATCTGATAGGACCCAAAGCTAAAGCGAATATACCATCCATAAGATCGAAGGTGTCGCCATTTATATTAAAAGTTCCATAAGATGGATAAGGATAGAAAAGTTTGTTCTCGATCCTCCAAGATCTATTATAACGATAATCATAAACGAGTAAGCCAAAACCAGTCACATCAGCGATATAGACGAACGTGTTACGACATTTATCATCGGTATCACGAATATCCACGACAGGTGTAACGAAAAGGGAAGTGTCCTTGAACTGATCACGTGGAAATTTGTACTGATGAATCAATCTGTTATTGATCAAGGAAAATACGTGCAGTTGAGGCCGACAAATTTGACGATTACCGACCTTCCCTGTATCGAGTACCCATAATCTGTTGCATTTGTCGATCTATGAAAAAGAAGAGAAAATGAAAAGAGAGGAATATATTAAGTTGAGCGAGTTTAGAATTATTATGGAATCATATCATATCACTATGATCATATCAGTTAGCAAATAATTACCGCCACTCTGAAGACACTAGTGATAACGTTGCAATCACCCTCTTTATTCCATTCCCAGCTAGGATATGGTGCAATTATAGGATTTCCTTCTGGCGTGACGTCATCGGTAACGTAACCAAAGGTTGCTGGTATTCCCTTTATAAATCTTGGTATCGTCACGAAAACGATCGATCCTTGTCGCTCTGTAAAAATAATTAACTCCTTTAATGAACTTTATAAGTTTCGATAAGAAATATATGATTTTTGCTGGAAAATGTTAATTTACATATGTATCTATCTATCTAATTTAATCTAATGTCTATCTAATACATATCTAACTAATATATATTTTCAAAAAATATTATATATATATATATAGGTGTATATATACATATCATTTGTTATATAGACATGTTATATATCTATATATCATCACAAAAAAAAGAAATAGATATATACATATATATATATATATTTTTTTTTCAAAGAAAATGTTTTTCTCAAAAGATTGTTTTTTTCAAAGAAAAAAAATATATCGAATTTTCTAATTTCATGAAGTGATTAGAAAGCGTTAAACTTTGACTAACGTTTCTGGCACGCGACCAATCATTTATTATTATTTTTTTTCGATTAACGAGAAAGTACACTACCGTGATATGAGCACATATCCGATATGATCGATGGATTTCACCGCGAAAGAAATTAGCTTTCAACTAACGAGATTATTGACTCGACCAGCTGTCGTACTTTGTCATTACAATGCAACTTCCGTGCCAATGAAAGAAAATCACTCTCTTGACCATTCGTATTCCAATGACATTGTTTCTCTCTTTCTCTCTCTCTCTTTCTCTCTCTTTCTCTTTCTCTTTCTCATTCATTAATTATTGTCGTACATTGACACAGATTTTATATGTGAAAAAGAGAAAGAAATAGTATTGATAATTTCATACAATACAGTCGCCTACTTATCATCATAGTTCTCCATTGTCCATTACTTTTATGTAAAGAAAATATATGCGAGATAATTATGTTCCCTTCTTATTCTATTCATAAAATTATTATTAATTATATAGGACTTGAATCTCTATATAATAATAATAATAATAATAATAATAATAATAATAATAATAATAATAATAATAATAATAATAATAGTAATAATAATAATAATAATAATAGCAGTAATAATAGAGTAATCAACTTTCGAAAGAACGACGATGAAATCGAGTATAAAAACTGTCATTGGAAATTCCGAGATAAATATCACTCTCTCTCTCTCTCTCTCTCTCTCTCTCTCTCTCTCTCTCTCTCTCTCTCTCTCTCTCTCTCTCTCTCTCTCTCTCTCTCTCTCTCTCTCTCTCTCTCTCTCTCTCTCTCTCTCTCTCTCTCTCTCTCTCTCTCTCTTTCTCATTTTTCTTCTGTTATCGTTATTTTGATGATATTTACGGAAGAAAAAGGAAATAATGAAATGCGAATTAATATAATGTTTTTCTTTAGAACCTCCATAATAAAAGTCCACGTCTATAGGTACCGGTGCCCCTGGTATGAAAGTGCCCTGTTTTATTGCTGTCGCTCTCGCACGATCACTCGGAAATGCAAACTCCAATGCTTTCCAGGAATAAATAATTTTCATTTTATTGTTAAGCTCGCAGTTGCATATCACTGAACAGCTCAGCACTGCGACAAAGCAGAATATCCAACGGATCATTTTTGTTGTTCTGAAAAAAAAAGAAAAAAAAAAAGAAAACCTTAAAAAGGACTTTAAAAAAATAAGAAAAAAATATTATGGCTATGTAATTATTATTTTTTTTTTATCACGAAAACGAAAGCGCTATCTGCGCGTAACAAAGATATTATTCTTTACGATGTCATTATTGCTATTTGCAGTAGAATATTTTTTCATTTAACTTTATATCTCTTCCTTGTTGTTATCCGTTTGAAATATTTATCGTATATATCTTTGTAATTGCTTATTATTTTGCGCGCGAGAAATTCATGAAATTTGATTATCCGAGGTATTTCAATAGATAGAAATCTTCGTAAAATGACGTTGATGGTGATGATGACATCACACGTAAAATACACTTACAATTATATTAAAACGTAGCTCACGTCTAACGAAGATGGTTTGCCAATTTCTATTACTACGCACATCGAAAGAACGTCGTATATATGTTCGTAATCGGTACGAACCGGTAACTTTAAGAACGTCTCCCCTACTCTTTCTTATTCATTTCTCCCTCTTTACTACACCGATAATAAACCGAAGGAAAATTATACGTACATACTTACTGATGATGAATGGATTTTAGATATAAAAGTGATATGAAAACCTTGTAAAAAAAAAAAAAGAAAGAAAGAAAGAACGAAGTTATGTAAACTTATTCAAGTTTATCAACGGAAGGATGTTCGGTTTATCAAATACAAATAGTATAAGTGGGGAAACGTTTTGTTGGAAGAATTTATTAAAACGAGATAAGAAATCTAAACGATATGATTTTAAATTTAATACTTGTGTTAATAATCTTTATAGACCTTGACACATAAATGTTTATTGTTAATAGAATACTTTAGTTTCCAGTTAGGAAATACCCAAAAGATAACGAAACATAATTATTTAAGCAATTATGTATATATATACTTATATTCCGGAAAAAAATATTTACTCTGTTGATAAACAATTTCCTCGACGAAGTTAAGAATGATGTATGCTTAACAGATTTAAGATATATATCTGTTGTTTGGCTAATCTTTACAGAAATGTAAAATAAGATTATTTATTGAGCTTCTTAAGACAGTCCTAGATATCAAAAACAATATAATAGTATTCTTCTTTTTCAAGATAGAAACTTTAATAAATATTATCTATTCGTTTAGTGTTTACTTATTTTTCTTGTTCAAGGTAGAAACTTTAATAAATTTTATCTACTCGTTTAGTGTCAATTTATCGTTGAATTACGTGTAAAATAAATAAGAAAAAAAAAAAAAGAAAAAAAGAAGACGAAGTCAAAAGGAAAATATAATAAATTAGAATCTTTACTCACTTGTTAATTATTATGAAATTGAAGTTTCATAATCCTTCGAAATAGCTTTTTACTTGGTTACTAATTACTCCGGATAATATATTTTTCCTTTCGTATTTTTTTTCACCTTTCTTTTCTTTGTAATGTCTTTTTATCCCTTAGTAATTTACGCAACTTTTTACATAGATGGAAAAGCCGAAGAAATTGTATTTACGTCAACACTCCCTGCTTACGTTAGTAAAGTAATTTCGCTTGAAGTATTATCATTTTCGTTTTACTGAGAGAATCACAATTTTCTTAAGAATGATTGGAATTTTATCTTAAAATATATGCAGAAAGGAAGAAAGAAAGGAAGGGTTAGACTCGACGAACGATCCGGACGATATCACGGTCGAGGACCGACTGAAGGATAGTAAGATTTCTTACAACGGTCGATGTTTCTTTTTGTATTCACACAGTCTAAGAGCTTATTATTTTTCATTGAGATCAATATATTTTCATTGATTTATTCTTTCGTTATTGTTCTTGTTATCGTTATTCTTTCAGTCTAATCAATTCTTTGAACTCAACATAAAATCTCATTGAATGATCTCGTTTTTCGAAAGCATGTTAGAGATCGCTTAAATCGATTTGATTCTCTTTTTGTATGTATATATTTTTTAACGTAAAGAAACGATCAAGATCTCGATTCAGATCTTCGATTCCATTGGACGTTCTTTCAAAATAACAATCCTTTGATTTTATATATATATATATATATATATATATATATATATATATATATATATGTATATATATATATCTATACCTTGATCAAGGTACACTTGCCTACAACTTACGCTTAGATTTTCTAGGACGAATTGCATCATGTTTAATTAATTTACATACACATAATTTACATACATGTTTAATTAATTTTAATGCCCATGACCGAAACAAAATCTCGAAGTCCGGCTTATATAAATATATGAAAAAAATTTTTCTTTGGAACACTAACGATTGTTTTACTAAGTGTTACCGTTTGCGATAGCAAAGCGACAATGTAATTTGAATGTTCTCTTGTTGGGACTGTTGTGCAATTCTCAGCTAGTCGTTTGGTCTTTCGTACTCATGTACTTCCATAGAGAATATTTCTATCTTAGCATAAATTTGCATAAATAAGTATATCATTCCGTAGTCCCTTTACTTTTACACGATTCAATATATTTTTAAATGATCGTTTTCTTTTTTTTTTTCTTGTGGGAGTTTGGAATTAGTCACCTTTATTTTTTTTTACTATTGCCATTTCTACCAGTTTACTTAAGTATCCATTACCGTGTCATTATTGTGTTATCAACAATAAAATTAGTATTATTAATGTATGTCTTTAAAACATTTATCTTCGAACATTTCTCATTAATCACAATTATGACCGTTCCTCTCTATCCTATCATTTCCGACTGTCGTCATAAAAAAATAATCAGAGAAAACATACGTGATCGATACAATGAAGTATAACAAAGATACCGACATTTTGTTTCATACTTGAAATTCATTTTGTTAGATTATTTTTGCGACATCGACGTGTTTTTTATTTAAATCTCAGTTCATGATTTTACGACTCCGTAAACAAAGTTATAAAAATCTGTCGGCTTGAAATGCGCATAAAAAAAAAAATACGTTCAATTTTGTTTTCTATTCCTTTCATTTCATTGGATTTTATAAATGAAGTTTAATTATTTGATAAATATAAAGAATAAATACCAATGAAATCATTCTCGAATGGCCTTGAACTTACTGAGGAAATAAAGGAATTAAAAACCTGTTCGTCGAACGGTCAAAACCAGAAATCTGTACATCTGGCGATATATTGTCGGTATTTTTTCGAAATAAATTCATTTGAATATACATTTTTAGGAAATATTTACTGTTAAATGTTAAAAATATGTGTTTAATATAATGTTTGATCGTATATACAGAGAAATATGACTGGTTGCCATCATATAGGCGTTTCAACATTTTCTCCTTACCAACTCTCGATCTTCATTTAATACTTTATAGGTTTTAATATACGTCTCATATCAAATGTATAATAATTTATTTTATTATCAACTAAATCTATGATAAATACTCTATCGATCACCAGTAAATAGCTTTAACACAGATTAATTTTCTTAAATAATAAATTATTTTAAATTATATGAAATTATACAAAAAGAGGATAAAAAGAATACAAAAATGTACATTACATTACATCTTACTCTACTTACTGATCTCCAATGTAATCTCCGCAAATTAAAATTTACAAAATCTATTTTAATTATCTATTTTAGTTCAAAGAGAATTTATCAAGCGAAACATTTAACTTAAGTATGGTTTTGTAAAATATTTAAACAATTTTTTCTAGAAACTTCAATGAATCATTTCCGTACACTTAAAAACCGACTGTGTTGTTGTACAAAATATGCGAGAAATGTGGATCGATATATTGGTAAAGCGGTATATTTTTTGATAGATTGTTTTCAGGGACGATTCTCATGATACGAATATTGATCTCTTGAGAACTCGCTCTTCGATTGAAAAATTTATGGAATCTGGTTGACAAGACCCAGATTCGACCATGGTCACGTTCGGTCCATCTCAGTTCGGCGATGAATTGCAATTTTTCCGGATTGTACACGACGATTCTAAAAAAAAATATTTTTGTTTGTTTGGATGAAAGTTTAAGATGAAACCTCATTTCGAAACAACATTTCATTTGGAGTATCAAATCAGATTGATATTAAAACGATCCAAAAAGATCGACAGATCTACCTTTGATTATTCGTTTGAGGTTGCCAATTAGCAATAGCTGTTTCCGTAAGCGGCGAGAAAAAAATCGAGTCGTCGAGAGGATTCACTGCCAATGGAAGACCTTGACTAGATTTTCTGCCAATTAAGGTCACTGGAAGTTGTTGTCCAAAGGGAAGTGGACCGGCTTGAAGTGCCGACGTTGGTACACCGAAAAGACGATCGGTAGCGAGAGGTTGGTAGTATACCATACCGAGTCTTGGAGAGAAAGCTAATCCCACGATACCGTCTGGGAGTTCAAAGGTCTCATCACCGATCTATTAAGATAGAGATAACGATCAAAAAGTCATCGACGTGATCGGGCAGATCATTTATTGTTCATACAAATCACCTGATAAATAGTATAATCTGGATTAGGAAACATCGAAGCATGAAGCACTCTCCAACTTGTATTATTCGCACCATCAAAAACTTGGAGTCCTAAAGAAATCATTTGCAATTAATATCAATCGTTATTTTATTCATTCTGAAATATTTTATTCAAACGATAATTTTAACCTGGTCCAGCCGTGTCACTTATATAGACGAATACGTCATCACAAGAAGTTGATCTACTATCGTCAATTATAAGATTAGTCAGTAAAGTGTTTGTCCTTAAAACCTGTAGATATAATAAAAATGAATTAATTAGCTTTCTAAAATTGTTGTTCAACCTGTTTCCAACTTAATTGTAATTTGAATTATACAATTACACTTGACTTTTCTAATACAACAAGATTTTTTTTTTTTTATCAAAAACCAGAAAATTTTTTATTCTATGCAGCAACTTGATTAGAATAACAGATCATTGAACCAACCTGTCGGGGAAAAGTATATTGCCTGACAAGTGTATCCGTGTGAAGATCAAAGACAAGTAATTTCGGTGGACAAACTGGTCTAAAATCATCGATCGACGTCATGACACCACTGTCGACGACCCATAATCTATTACATCTGTCGAGTCTTGTCCTATAGACGGATATCAGCTGAGAACAATTAAATTCTCCTTTTCCAGCGCTATGCCATTCCCACGAAGGATAAGGTTGAAGTTTTGGACTGCTACCCAATGGAACGTTTCTTGGAATATAAGTAAGAGTAGCTGGAACACCTTGACGTAGTCGTGGGAAGCTGATGAAAATTCTTTTCCAAGAGACTTCGATGCCTGTAGGTACAATGTTTTCTGGACGATATCTTCCACGGAAATCAGGATCGTATGGTAAAACGAAATCTATGAACGACCATTGCATCAGAGTCTCCAAACTCTCAGCATCAACGTTGAAATCGAATGATCCTGCGAGGAGAATCAATGGAAAAAGAAACCTACGAAAAACTTTTATGTGATCAATGAAGTAAGAATTATTTTATAATTTATGCGCTATATACAATATATCGATTATAATATTTATCTGATCAGATAAATGTATGTTTTATTTTTAAAAATATGCTCAAATTTTATGCGATTTAGATATAAAACGATTTGTTCGGTTGAACAGCTGTTAAAGTGTACAAGGACACAACGCGAAAGCACGAGTCGCTTTTTGTGAAGTCTGCCGTTCACTTGACATTCATTCACCTCACCAGAATTTATTGATCAAGTGGAAGGTATTCTTATTTTTTGTTATGTATACGACATTACAGACAGAATCGATTAAACGTGCAATGACATTTCCATCGATTAAGAAAGGTTACTAATTTCCATCGAAAAAAGATATCATTTTTATTGGCATGCAATTTTCTTCCTAATATTGATGAAAGAAAATCATGAAACTCTAATTTCCAAACGTTGAAATTATACTTTCTTTTTCTTTCCTTTCTTCTTTTCTTTCTCTCTCTATCTCTCTTTCTCTCTATCAATTTTCTGATATACTAGTTTCTGGAATCGATCTGTCCTAACTTTCTTTTATTCAATGTGCATAAATCTCACGTAGGTACTGTTTGCGAAATGAGACTTCCTGGAAATTTTGTAATGCAAAACAATGCAGGTGAACAATTTACTATTCACAGAAAAGGGATTGTTAAGTCATTTTGACTTGAGATAAGATTCCATTGTTTCTTGTCATTTCTGTCCTTAATTTTTCATTGTCCTTTTTTGTTTCATTAATGACTATTTTTTTTAATTTATTAATAACTACGATAATATAGATATGTAAATTTAAATATTTTAACATATATTCAATATACATCATCCTTTTATCATAATTTTCTTTAATTTCATAATAAAAATATACACATATATACAGGGTGATTGTAGTACCGAAATAATTAGCAATAATTTCAGAGTTTGTAATTTCATGAATTATCAAAGAATTTCGATTAAATGTTTTTTTCTTTTTTTTTCTAATCAATAACACAAATTGAACTTTGAACATGGTCTTTACGTTTAATACAATCTTCAAGACACTTCTTAAAGTGTTTTGTAAAGTTTTCGACGATGCTCGCACATTTTTCCACGGTTATTTAACGCGAAGCCTTTTCTAAAGCCTTTTTAAATTGTTTCGCTGTAATGTATTTTGAATAACATTGAGATTAGAAAAGTTTGATGGCAAAATATTTTTATCAAAAATTTCCAGAAACATACTGCTTGTATTAAATATAAAAGTGGTTATTTACAATATGTGTTATAAAATATAGTTTCCTGTTTGTATTATTAATTAATAAATAAAATTAATAATAAAAAGAAAAAATAATTAAAATTCATTGATAATGATAGTGTAATTCAAAAAAAAAAAAAATGGTTATAAGCTGCGAAGTTATTATCAATTATTTCAGATTACCTAGTATATACGTATGTGTTTACAATTGAATTCACTTGAAACAACTGAAACATTTTATCGTCAAATTATATCTTTCGAATTGATTGTGCTTGCATCTGAATAACAGTAAAGTATAATTATAACGTAACGACTTGTGTGCACGTTGAAACGTATTTTATTAGTAAAATGTTGCGTTATACGATCTCGTATCGAAAGACACTAGATATCTTTTTTTTTAGATGAAATGTTAAAATTATCAGACGATCATGCGAACAAAGACAGATTGACAAATGGCTTTCATTGAATCTAATTGAATGCATTGTGAACTTTGATAGCCCTGATCGAGAACGACAACTTAGAAATGCACGCAAGAGATGTAGGTATATATATATATATCAAGAAACCTTAGTAGTCAAATGCCAAGGGTGAAAAAGTTATTCTAACCGTGTCATTTATCATTGATTCGACGTTCAACTAATTAAATGATTACGTTAATATATTTTCAGAAATTGCAAATTTATTTTCTCGATATAATTTCTGCAATGTATTAATGATCGAAAGTCACACACATCCTGTCAAACAAAATAATAAAAATTCACAAAAATATTTATATATTTAAAATTGTTTATCTAACATTTTTATGTTATTACCTCATTTTGAAAAATTGTTACCCGCCAAATTATAATGATCGTAAGATATTACTTATGATCGATAATATGTAATTATTAAAAAGATGTTTTCATTAGAACGATCGCGAAGGAACTGCGTTACTTTGCGAACGAACATGAGGTCCCACTGGCCGAACACAGACTGATCTAATTTCCGAGTGGTGTCGGCTTAAAACTTAGCCTCCTACGAGAGACAGGAGACAAGTCTCTAGCTAGAGAGAGCATAGATCGCGGAACAGACGTATTGTGTAACAGAGATGGTGTGTGTGTGTGTGTTAATGTGTATATACGTATATGTGTATATGTTATTTAAGGGGCAGGAACGCCTCCACGATATATATCGATCGATTTTACTAAAGTTCGCCATACCAATATCAGGTAGTGTATATATATCGCACCGTTTTACTTTTATGTAATGAAAGAATGTAAGTATGTTTTTCAAAAATAACAAATAAAGCAATATTTTTTATTCAAATATTTATAGTATTACATGTTATTATATGTATATTTAATATATATTATATATAATGACATTAAAAAATATATATCTTATAAAATAATACATGCAATAATAGATATAATGTTTATAATACAATTTCATGTAACGTATATGTATTATATACTATAATATATTACATATAATAATATGTAATGTAATGTAGAGAATACAATGTAGAAAATAATGTTATTATATACGACAATATTTATGATATTAAATTACATATATATAAACTATTTTCTCAACTAAACGAACATATAACTACGTTGATATATTAAATTAAATTTTTTTCAAGTATCACAACTTTAAAGATCTTACAGAAATGATATGTTATACTATATACGATCGAAAGATTGATTTTAATTGAAAACATTTCTCATTGCACCAATATCCTTACTCTTACGTTCATAATGCTTGAAATTACTCGGAAAAAACATACTATACCATAAGACACTTGATATGGTATGATAATCATTAATTTTATCCACAAATACGACACATATTGTACTTGAGCACCGATGCATTAACTCGAACAATACAGTTCAACGAAATTGCTGAAGTTTAATTAATTTTGACGGTATTTACACACACACACACACACGTATGTATATAAGTATGATTTAATTGTAGTATAGACGATATCGTATTGATCAAGAAATTTATCAAAAATTTATCAAAATTATCTCTTAATTCAAATCTGAAATTTAAAAGAATAAAAAATAAAAAATCTAAAGTGAAACATTAAAGATAAAAGATTTTTAAGAAAGAATGTATAAAAAGAAATGTCCTTACGAAATCAAAAACCGGATACGATAATGATCACCTATGTTACTACTAATTATCATGCTATGTACAATCGATACATGTTTACACACGTTACGGTATATTGTCTTCTAAATATTCTATACTATTACTTATATGTTCATATATACATGCTCATATCAACATGATCGAGAAAACTCATGACTCGACATATAACGTTAGTTAGTCTGGCCAATTTCGAAGCCAGTTAATTCGTTCCGTTACGAAACAATATCTTTACATTGCTTATAGAAATAAATTATCGATTCTTATTAAATAAATTGTCCTAAGTTAGTTTATATAACATTTACAGATATAGCCAAAAATGTGTGTATACATATATATGTATAATGATATATAAAGGATAGGGCGCGGTCCTACTATAATAGTTCTATAGAACTTTCGATCGCGACTTGATCAAGGACATCCACATAGTCTTTCCTGTTACGATACCTTTATAATTCCGTTAAATCTTTCTCTCTCTCTCTCTCTCTCTCTATATATATATATATATATATATATATATATATATATATATCAGTTTCACGAATAATCGTGAAAATAACAAGACAATCCTTAAGAATTCATAAAGTAAATTCACATAGAGATATAAACAAGAAGTATATAAGATAGTAGTCACGATTTTTACGAAGAAAAAAAGATAAATATATATACGGATTTAACTATTTCCTTTTGACTTGTGATCGGTCGAATCGTTTTAAAGTCAATACAAGAACATACGTGAAAGAAAGCAAAAACAGAAAGCTAGACTACAGCTAATATATGAATGGATACATTATAAACGAAATAATGATAAGAAAATAATCGATGTTATAATACGGAATGATGAATAGTAAGTTCTGTGAAAAAAATGAAAGTTTTACTGACGCTTGACGTACAGTAATGACCGGTAAAATATGGTATATTAATTCAGTTGTCTTATTAATTAACACTAACCGTACCAGGCTCGATCAAACGACCGACTCAAAATTTAATTATGAATTGTACATTTTTTATTGTTTCTTTCGTTCATCATCAACTTTCTGTAAATTCTTAGATTCTCTGATTAATCAATTTCTCTGAATTGCTCAAGCTAGCGAAATCAGCAAAAGACAAAATGAAACGTTTCTCAACAGTATTGTATAAATCAAATAATTGTACTTTAATAATTGGTAAATTCGAACCAAGCAAACAACTTACAATATTAAATTTGAAGCATAAAAGTATAAAAATCAATAATGATAGAAAGCGAATATCTGAAACAGTTGTGTGTTATAATAAAACTAAATTCGTCGTCGATATCACTGACAATTTTATAGACATTTTATGACAATTTATATGACATATTTTATATATGGTCTATACAAATTTTTTTCAACATCCTTGATTTAGCCGGTATCAATGCATTTATAAGGAAATAACTGGACAAAATATATCCAGACAAAAATTTCTACTACAAATAGAAGAAGAGTTTGCCGAAGACTATCACGAATTTCTCCAGAAATAAAAGAAAAACGTACAAGGAACATCAAGTGGCCAATGTAATATTTCGCATTCGCGAAAAACATGCCAGATACGATTTTTCAAAGCAAATAAAACAACTAAATCTTGTATGATCTGTAAAAAATATATCTGCTGTAAATGTATGAAGGAGAATCCTATCACCTGCAAAAAAATACAATTAAAAAATTAAAACCATTCTTCATTTATTTCTAAGTAAAATAAATATTGTCTCTATGATCTCTTTGTGTTATTTATGATACATATAAAGATGAAAATATATGAGTGGTTGTTTTATTATTATTTAAAAATTACGTTATAAATGACCGGTTACCGTAAGAATAGGTATATATAAAAAGTTGGTACGATTAGTGTTAAATCATTTTTATTTTATTTCTTTTTTTATTGTTGTCGTAGTTTTTAAATTTTAAACATCGAAGCGTTTCACGTAAGTTCACTATAAAGAACATTCAAGTTGATTTTTGTATTTACTTGTTCTTCTACTGTAATTTTTTTTTTCTTTAGTTTTGCATCTCATTTCACTCAACGGTAAATAACACATGCGTGTGTCGGTTGATTCGGTGGAAAGTTCGAGCGAACTCGGTGAAGCGTGCAACAGAAACATTGTCTGGAATAGTAGGAATTCCAAACAGGATAGTTGTTTTCAATACTCCTCTCTGTTTTAGAAGCAGTGTCGATTAACTTTTGCAAGAGACATCAATTTCCATTACGGAAATATAATCATTTCGATGTTATTCGTTCGAAAGAATTTTTTATTAGATAAGAAATCAATTAAGAACGTATAATTATATATTTACATATGTATGTATGTTTATATATACGTTTTTCCGCATATTGGATGAGTCAAATTAATTACGATCTTAACTAATTATATTCCAAAATTCGATCGCTGCTTTTTTGTTCAAATATCGCTATTAGTGGCCCTTATTATGAATATAAAAATGTAAATCCAAAAGTAATGATAATAGTTAATATATAAAAAGAATTTCTTTTAATTGATTAGCACTTTATTCGACTAATATGAAATATAGTAGTAGTACGTTTTAATTCATTGAAATAAACTACTAAGATCATTTAAAATATTTTTAATAATTATGCGAATTCACGATACATTTTACATTGATTTTGCAAAAAGAAGAAATTCATTCCTTTTCTTTCTGTTCTACTTTCCCTTTTTATTCGATATAGTACCGAATGATGTAAATGTGATTACTATCGCACATTGCCGGACAGTAAACAATTTATTGCCTCATTATAGATTCGGTAGAGAGAAAAGTGGGTAGAGTAGAAAGGGCTTTGAGATTTTCCGTTTACGTTACAACTGATACTGCACGATTTTGCTTTCAAGAGATTTTTTGTTTATCTTCGTAGAAGTAATTGATATAATTATTTCTACGATAAAAATTATTCATTAAGATTGCATGAGCTAAAAACAAAACAATTAAATAAAAATCATTCATCGAGTTGTTATATGTTAAAGACAAAATACTTCTATTAAATATAAAATTAAATTAAAAATAGAAACTTTCATATAAAAAGAACATTTTTCTTAAAACCTTTACATTTCGTTTATTGTAATACTTCGCGTAATATTTCGTCTATCGTAAATAAAATAATTCAAAGAACATGATAATTATTTCTTTTTTCAATATCTGATTTAATATCTGAAAATAGTCAATATAAGTGTCTTACGTAAAAATTACAAAATTAATCAACCGTTTCAAAATAGCAGGATATTATTTTTTATCACGTTTTATGCAATAATTGTATTAAAGTTATATAAAAGCAGTATATGTGATCGATTAAAGACACCCTTATTGCGCCAGAATTGCGACAGGATATTATGTCACTAATATATAATATAGCTATATACATATACATTTTTCAAACTAGTTAAAAGTTAAATGCTCCTTTTGATCAAACGCGTTCGAATAGTTCTATAATACTGCGTATTCTGTGTTACCTGCTATTACCATTTACTATCTTATTCTAACGACAAATAATGACGTTATAGTAACAAACTAGTAGCTCGTAACGGGACGTATTATAAAAAAGAAGACAATTATTTTTAATGGCTCGATGAAAAGTATTTCTAATAATACTTTTCGAGGTTAATGAATTCTATTTATTATTATTCAATCTATTATTATCCTATAAATGCATTCATAGAAACGATTGAAAAATTGATATTTCAAGCAGTAAGGCTACGTGTGCACTGTGTTCGTCTTACACCAGATTGATGCAAGACAAAAAACCAGGCAATCAAATTCGATGGTCAAACTTGGCGACTGGAATTTGTCAATATCGTAATATTTAGTCTTAATGGCTAATTTACATACAGGAGGGATAGAGAGACAGTCTCTTGGGTCCCTCGAAAGCTATATTAGTCAGTGTCTGGTTTTCAAGAAAATTTTTTTTACTCCAAATATGTGAATTTGATTCAATAGTTACGACTATTAATGAGTCGCCCGTGTTTTTCTAGTTGCCACAACCAAATACATACGCACTAATACATTCTCTTGAATTTAATAGTCACCAACGACTGGTTGACATTGTTTATACACTCTAAATATAATTAATTTTGATTTAGTAACTAAATACTAGTGCGTACTTTTTCATATCAAGTCGGATTATTTTCAAGAACTAAACTTTGTCACGAGTATCAGTTTTCAGCGAAAGTAATATACTCTAATAAAGTTGTCATTTATTTGACGCTTTCTATTGGAAATCCGATGATTATAAAATCACATTTTTTTCTCATACGATATCTTCGAAAGTTAACTTTTACTTATTCTTATGAAATGTTATATATCTAATAGAATTTTAAATATATCTAACAACGTATCTAATGTCATTGCTAGAAATTCAAAAGTATAATATTTCTCGTGTGAATGCACCTTTACTTCTTAGGAGTGGCTTTAACAACAGAGAAAGTTCACTGCGTTTCTAAATCGTTTGCGTAGATCATGATTAATCCCTACTAAAGTAAGTACGTGTGAGCATTCGGATGTAAAGCTTTATTCCATTATGTATCAATAGATAATAGATCAAATCTAATAGTTAAGTGGATCTCGGGTGTTATCATATCAAATCAGTACGATTCAATCTTACACTCGTATTTTATTTTTTTTTCGTTTTTCTTTTTTGTCTTGTTTTAAAATATATTTTACATAATATTAAGAGCTTGATCGGCTCCGCATCCAACGGTACCTTGTATGTAATCTGGGAAGTTAGATTCCAATACACGCATACTGCCTCTTTTATAATCAGGAATAACTTGAGTTGCCAGAGAACAAGCGGTACTGCTGTAAACCTTTTGGAAATTCTCAGGTTGGAAAGCAGTAGTGGTGTCCCATCTTTGAACGATAGGTTCGCCTTCGTATCTGAAGAATAAAGCATTGCCATTGTCCGTGCCTAGAATTACTAAACGTTTAGGCTTAAGTCCAAGATCTTGAATTTTGTCGTTCGCTGAACCGTTACGAAGATATTCCGTCTTGATGGAGAACATACGGCTGCCTGATAAATAAGTAAACAGGAGGCAGGTACTACCGTCGGAATGACGGATAAGAGCCAAGTATAATACATCTCTTCGAGCAGAGCCTGTAATTACAGTTTTGGGTAGTACGAATCTATATCCACGACCAGACGTAACATCGTAAACCAAGATTGCTCTCGTTGCAGCATCCGACACGTAGATAAGAACACGTCCATCTGGACTGTAATCAGCAACGACGTATTGAAGTCGAGAAGAAGATGTAGTTAGACCGTCAAGTTCAATCGTCTTCACGAGCTGCAAACGATAATAAAACATATTTCAATATCTGTCTTTACAGATCTCGATCGAAAGTGAATGAAAACGGATCGTGTCTTTTGATTAGGTGCCGAGATAAAGAGAAGAGATCGGAGATTAATCGTTCCGATAATTTTCTTTGCGTTAGATTTAAAAACAAAAATGATTTAGTAACGTTATATAGCGATCAATGTAAAATATCTCGTTCCTCGTCTCGATATCGCATAATTTGTTGCATGCTTTCTGCTATAAGGTATATATAAAAACTTTCACAGCACTTGTTCTGCTGTCGTAAAAGATAGAAATGTTGTTGGAATAGAAAGATAAACTATTAGATCTTACCTTGCCTGTTTTTACGTTGAATGCAACAACTTTTGGCGGGGATATACGTACAGATTCCTCCAACGTATGGATTACTCCCGTATCCAAGACCCAGAGAATATCTTGAGGATCTAAGAAAAGATCTACGACATTTTGCAATGATTTCAATGAACCTTCCTCTTGAACGGACCAACATGGAAAAGCATAAAGATTCGCTTGACAGTTTCTATCATTGAGAGAGACTCTAGCCAAAGTTGCTGGAACACCAGGCTTATATCTTTAACAAAGATCAATCAAATATTTCAAATGATACTTTAGGAATATGAAAATATAAAATATTAAACATTTTATTATATTTTACCTTGGTAGAGCCAAATAAGCATCATCCATGAAAATTGCAGCTCTCGTTGCGATCACGTTTTTTGAGATGTAGCGACCACTGTTCTTGAACATACTCTTCGTAGTTGTACAAGGCCACTCAAATGATCCACCAACCCACTGGACGTTATGATTATCATATTGTTCCACATCGTTTGCGGTGGCAAATACGATGAAGATTGAAAGCGCCACCGTAAATTTGAATAACATAATTATTTAATCTTATTACTAATTCTTCAGGACTATCTCTCTCTTTCTCTCTCTCTCTCTCTCTCTCTCTCTCTCTCTCTCTCTCTCTCTCTCTTTCTCTTCCTTTTCGACCGAATCGTGATAATGAACTGAGAGATATTCAGGGTTATGCCATTTATATACTTCGGTGATTGACAACAATGCTGACATTGTGAAATCATTCATTTTTAAGAAATGTTTGTTGTCCATTTGTTCTTTCATACCGGAATTAAACCGATTTTGGATTTAACTAATTATAAAAATTGTATTTTTTTCATCGTTAATAAATTTGTATAATTAAAATTAAAGAAAAAAATAGATGAAGAAGTAATAATAACTAAAACAAGTGAATAATGTTCTAGAAGCCCCTCTTTTTTATCTACATCGATTATAACTTCCTGAGATTTTTACTTCCGTATTGTACGGAAAAAGCAAAGAATCAACAATATGTTGAATTTTAACAAATTTAAACAAATATGAAATATTTGATTATAAAATTAGGACTTCCTTTTCTTTGCTAACTTCCTTCCACCAATTTCCTGAATCCTTGACATCTCTTACGTTACTCGTTAAAAATATTTTGAAAAAATCATAACATTCATCATTAACATCTGTAAATATCAAATAATACGGACATTGCAAGATGTATGTCGAAATAATGAGAGAAAAGAAAAAAATTCGATGTTCATGCTACTACGTGACATATATATATATATCAACGACACGATGGATATTACTACATTCGCATATTTGCAAGACATCGTGAATATTCGTAAAGAATAAAATTCTCATAAGTTCTCGTTCGTTTTAGTTATTATTTGTCAATTTGTAGAAAATAAGAAAAGTATAAATTTTGTTTTGAGAGAGAAAGAGAGAGAGAGAGAGAGAGAAAGAGAGAGATCAACGAAGTATTTTTTCTGTATATTCAAGACAAGAATCAAGATGAAGAGGCTCCTAAGGAGCATAGTCTGTTTAACAATTCTAGCAGTAGGCTTTTCAACGGGTATTGTCGACAAACAGTTGTTACCAGAATTGTCATTCACTCTCAATGGACACAGTCTTGAATGGCCTTGTCAAAGTACGAAAAATATCTACGAGACAAGTGGTCGTTACGTGGCTAGAAATGTAATATCAACAAGGATGCAAATTTACAAGGACGATGCGATCCTAGCTCTACCACGTTACAAACCTGGTGTACCTTTCACCTTAGGAGCCGTATCTTTGAGAAGTAAAACCTGCTCACCAATGATTTTGCCGTTTCCTTGTTGGGCGATACAAGAAGAAGGTAATTGTGAAGCTCTGCAAAGTGCCATTGACATTGTACTCGATATTCAAGATATTCTTTGGGTTCTTGATACTGGTATCGTTAACACGATGACTCAACCGGTTAGAAGATGTCCTGCTAAAGTAGTTGGAATTAATGTTAAAACTGGCAAGGTATGTACTCGATAACTTTTTTATTTCATCAAATAGATACCACTTTGATTGAATATATGTGTATGAAATTGTTAGAATATAAATTATTACTACGATCGCATATCAAATGGTATCTTGAATATTCAATTCTTCTTCTTTTTCTTCTTAGGTGGTTAAAATTATTGACTTAAGTCAATTAGTACTTCCATTATCCCATCTTCAATATATGCTCGTTGACTATGCAGAAGATGGCCAAGTTTACATATATATTTCTGATGCAATAAACAGAGCTATCATCATTTATAACGTCACAGCAGATCGTGGAAACAGAGTGATTCTACCAAATACTGTGTCTGCCGGTTTGGATAAGCCCGACGTGTTGTACATGACACTTGTTCGAAAATCTGACGGTACATCCGTCGTATATTTCACGTACTTAGGATCTAGTAGACTTTTCGGTATCAGAGCTGCTAATTTGAGAAGTGGTGATCTAAATGGATCAATCGAAGAAGTTGGTTTAAAACATCAGAAAATTGTTCTACTTGGTAGTGACAATGGACCGGCCATTTTCTTCCGGAACAAAGGTATTATATATATAAGATTTATATATATATTTATTATATATATTATATATTATATATTTATATATTTATATATATATATTTATTATATATAAAATTTGTTGACTCTCTCTCTCTCTCTCTCTCTCTCTCTATATATATATATATATATATATATATATATATATATATATAATATTTTAAATATCATTTTTAGGTGAATCCGATATTTATATGTGGAATACGGAAACACCGTTCATACAAGAGAACTTCCTTTTAGTACAAAAAGAAGGTGATTGTCGATTATCGACACAAGTTGTACCAGGCTACAAAAAACTCATGTGGACCATTGAAAGTAACTTCCAGGATTATATATTGAACACAGTGAGCTGTTCAGGTGCGACAGTTTCTATTCATCCCTTAATGAACTCCTGCGATGAATAAATATATTGACCGGACAATAAAATGAACTACAATGGAATATACGATTATCGATCAAATAAATCGTAGTTTCAACACAACGAACATCGTTTGCTTTCGAAGAAAAGCTAATCGTCATCAGTTTTCCTGTTTAGGAGAAAAATGATAATTTATGTACAAATAAAATGATTATATGCCATATAATTTTTCTCAAATTTTTATATACAACTGTAATCTGATTTATTACATAAGATAGATAATTACAGTTGATTAAAAGTAAAAGTAGAATTGAGATAAAGTAGAATGCTTACGAAAGGAACATTATGAAAAGAAATAATATCAATTGATTTATTCCAACAATTTTCTTTTTGCAAAAATAATTATGTAATAAGTCTGATGTATAATAATTATTTTATTTATTTTATTTTTCTCTGTTTATACTTCATATTTATATCTCTGGCGGGCGGGCAAAAGAATATAAGTCAAATTTGTATCTAATTTCTGTTTTTCTCCGCTTTTTAACCTGCGATTTTAATAATACATGAAAAACTTATATTAAAAATTAAAAATTTTGTTTAATATAAAGCATTATTTCTAAAAAAAGAAGAATATTTGTAAATTAAGTATAATTTATATTTTATAAATCCAATGGAATGAGACATACGCTATCAACTTTCGCGTTCAAAGTCTAATACCTGATCTTACATTGCACTTTAAATATTATATTTGCTTTTGTGGAAAACTAATAGTACTTAATTATACTTTTCCGTCGACCAGAAATACATATCCATTTTATGGGATTTCATATTAATCGATTATGGATCGATATTGATCCAACATCGATGTATGTGTATCGAACGATGATGTATAAATCGAAGTATTGATTCTTATCGGTTGATAAGAATGCATTTTTGTAAGCTTAGTCATCATTCGAGTATGGTCACAGAAGCATGGTACATTCGTAACAGAATTTGTTAATGACCATTAAGCAAAAGTAAAAGTGCAAACTAAGTTGTTCAACAAGTTCTAACCTTAACTAATAACATTTTTATAATGGCGAAACTTCCACCACTTAATTATTTCATGGAAAAAGAAGCTGCAGACGTGGCTATAAAACACTTTAATCTTATTCTTCAAGAAGCATTGAAGGAGTACACAAATGTATGGGCCAGGTACTTAAATTTTGTAAATCAGTACCAAGAAGATAATTCTAGATCATTGTCCGAAGAAAAGACTCGGATAGAAAGACAAAAGGATGAAAATAATAAATCTTCGAGAAGCATATATCTTGAAGAACCACATACAACAAATTCAGCTTATTCAATAGAGAATACTTTACAAGGATGTACTTTGGATTTTGATTCTAATATAGAATCATTGAATGATAAAAATACATTTCAAAATGTAAGTCCTATACCAGAGAGAAACAATTCAAATTTTAGAAATATCAATTCTAATAGAAATATTTTTATGGATAATTCTTCTGAAGATACGTGTACAATAAATAATTTAAGAAACGACAATGAACAGGGGATATCTGATAAAACAAATTCTACAGTTACTAAAGATTCTACGAGTAATGTTCCTTCAATATTTTTATGTAGTACTTCGACCAAAGGTACAAAATGGAATAAAACGAAGAATGGTAAGAAGAACACACAATGCAAAACAGTTACACCATTGAATAATTTAAGAATTAGAAATAATTTACGTACTATAAAAAAAGAGAAAGCAATGAAAACACCTTTGCAAGTTATAAATAATGTGAACTTGACACCAAAGAATAATACTCTAATAGATAAGAGTAATAATACTAAATTAAATACGATACCATACGACATTCAAGTTACCCTCACGCCAAGTAACAAAAAATTCAAACAAACCAAATTAGTATTTCATAAGATCAAGAAAACGATGGAGTTATCAAATAATTTAAAATCAACTGATACTCCTACGTTAACAAAGACTGATATAACAGGTACAGAGAAAAAGAAAACAAATAATGAACATGATGATAATACTTATAATCAAACCGAAAAAGTTGAAAACGCAATAGAACGTATACAAATAAAAAACGAATCGATATATCACCAAGAATATAAAATAAATGATTCAATGGAAACAAACGATCCATTAAATAACAGTAATGAATCAACTTCTACTTTTTTTTCAGAATATGAAAATAATATAAATCTTGATCAAACTATTGATAGTTGTAATATTGATAGAACTTCTTCGCCTTTAGCAAGATTTGAGACTGAATCTAAATATAAGAATCAGAATATGAAAAAGAGACAAACCAAGATGTTAAAAACGAAGGAAAATGTAATAAAAATCATCGATCTAGATGAACCAGAAGAAAAGAGAATTTAATTATCTAAAAATAGAAGTTGCAGTGAATGCAAACAATATGGAAAAAAACAATGTTGGCATTACAGAGATATTCCATATAAGAGAGAAACCACACCAATAGACGTGGATTGTGTCTCTATGTCGCCTGATAGGCCTTCGAGTACTACATAATTTTATATATCTATTATTTATACAATTATATATATATATATATGTATGTTTATCCAAATATGTGTCAAAACTAAAGTGTATACTTGTATAGTGTAATTATTCATATCTTTGTAAAACTAGAATCAAACAAAATTAAATTTTACAAATTTTATTAAAATACACAATAAAAAATAATGTCGAAAATCTTCCTCCATTATATTTTAACCTAATAACAGTCTTTACCTCGAAACAAACACTTTACCTCAATCGTGTCACATAATTTTTGATTTGCGCTAAATTTTATTCGCACTAAATTTGCGCGGGAACGTTTTAAAATGTCGTTTAAAATTCAAGCATCGATCTCGTTGCATTCTGTTGATAAGTACATGGAAATAGAAGAATAGCGCCATCATCGGACAAACGGATAAAAAGTGAATCTCATAGAAAGTTTCAAGTGAACACGTTGTAAGAAACGACGAGTGCTCTTCTTTATCGATAGAGTAAAAGCAAAGTTGCTTTATAATTTCGATTTTTGTCACGTACGGCGTCGTCATCGAGAAAATGATTATTAGGTATCTCGTCTATATCGAATGGTCGATTTCGTGTCGGGGGGGGGCGCTGTGAAATCGTGGAAGTCGTGCGCTAAAAGGCAAATGGCCGGCGCAGCGCGTGCGAGCGGGCTACGCGTACGACGACGAGGTATACATCGCGGCGTATCGTTCGGTGATGTGCGACGAGTAATGTTAAGTGTACGGGACGGTTAGTGAATACCGTGTAAATAAACGTGATGCGAGGGGCCTTACGTTTTAGGCCATGTAAGACCGGTCTGTTGGTGGGCCGGCGATGACCACCGAAAATCCCCCGAGCGCGGTGATGAAATCCGTGTCGGAGGGCGAGCTGGGCGTGGAAGAGGTTGTTAAATCCTACGAGACGAAAACCCGAGACTCTGGTTCGAAATTAAAGCGAACGTTCACGCTTCCGAGGAATTTATTACAAAGTGCCACGAGAATGTCGAAGCGTCGAACGAACAAGAGTCGTGATTCCAAGGACGTCAGCGGCGCTGCCAGTGCAAAAGAAAATTCGAAGAACAACGTACAACAGCAACAACAGCAACAACAGCAACAATATAATACGGTCGATAACAGCATGCAGCAGAATATGGGAAGATTGCACGGTGGGAATAACCAGCAGGCATACCACCAAGAGAAATCTGCCAGCAAGAAAGTCTTCGTAATGTCATCCTGGAAGAAGTTCATCAAGATTATGCAACACATGTCGAACGTAGGTACGCAGAACAAAAACTCTCACAGGGACGAGCTCAGTTCTAGTGCGACGGATATTCGAGTGCCACCACCGAGGCCGGCACACATTCCACCGGACAGAGTACCCGGCGTTATAGGTCTGCGCAATCACGGCAACACGTGCTTCATGAACGCCGTACTCCAGTGTCTCTCGCACACAGACATACTAGCCGAGTATTTCGTTCTGGACCAATACAAGGTCGATCTCTCGCGACGTAACAAACTTAATTCGAAGAAGTACGGCACGAAAGGTGAGATAACGGAACAGCTAGCTTTACTCCTAAAAGCAATTTGGAGTTGCCAATATGACCCGGAGATGAGCACCGCTTTCAAAAGCGTCGTTGATAAGTATGGTAGTCAATATCGCGGTAATCTTCAACACGATGCTCAGGAGTTCCTTCTCTGGCTTCTTGACAAGGTCCACGAGGATCTCAATCAGGCTACCAAAAAGAAGTACAAGATCATAAAGGTGAGTAAGGACCGAAATGACGACGACGACGACGACGACGACGACGACGACGACGACGACGACGACGATGATGACGACGATGCGTTCGTTTGTGCTTGCTTCTCCCTTCCTTCACTAAGCTTTCTCCCTTCTCTTTTCTTCTCCAAGTTCCGTTCATTCGATATCTAATACATGCCACGTTTTCTATCATGGTTCCTTATTTATTTTTTTCTTTCTTTTTTTTTTCCTTATATATTACATGTATCTATACGTATATCTTATATGATAACGCTTCTATCTTTAGATTTGTTTCGAGATATTTTAGACATTTTTTATCAGATCGTTCGATCGTTTCGACAAATCGATTTTGTACGTTTGTATTTCTATTTCTATTTTTCTTTCTCTTTCTCTTTCTCAAGCGAGTTTATTCCCTTTGGCATCGATCGATTTACTCTCGACTTACGCATGATCGCTTTCACGTTAAATCTCGCATGGCGCGTTGCAACGCTATTGGTCCGTTCGATGGTCGCGTGTCACATTAGGACGCCGCTTTGACGCGGGAGTTTCGCGCCAAATATTTCTTTCGAAAACGAGCTGACCTGATACGATCGTATAATCGATTATTATCGATATATATATTTGTATAATATATGATATAATTATAACTAGATACATAGTGTAAATAGTACAAATCGATATATATATATATGTATGTATGTATGTATGTATGTATGTATGTATGCATGTATATATATACTCTTAATGTGTTACAAATGGTTTTGTAATTTTACAAATTATTACAATGGTTTTTTTTTTTTTTTTGACAATAGAAGATCTTTTATTTATATTTAAAAATCGTAGAATCGATTACTATCGATATAGACGATTCTGCAGTGCAATATTACAATATTTTTATCGATAATAAGATATTCAAGAGACGAAGCTTTCATTTGCATTTAGGTTTTGGTGTCTCGAAGAGAATGTATGATGCATAATGTATTTAAAATATTTCATGGGAAGGATGTTTGTACGATCAAAATTATGTAATTGAAAGTATCGAACGTAGGAGAGAGACTGAGAGACACTTTTTTTTAGTTTTATTTCGATTATTTGTCGATCTTTCAAATATGCGAAGGTGGATCGCGTTCATAGGTTATTTTTAGGTTATTTATAATATGGCTGCCTAAATCAACCATACTATAACTTGATATAATGATTGTAACCTTACGCATGATTTTATTTATTGCTTCGAGAAACCAGAGAAGCCGGTTGGTTGGTCGGTCGGTCGTTTGTGTGTATATGTGTATTTCAGACTGTCGAGGCCTTAACCTAAATTTGTTTCACGTTCGAAAAGTATACGTGCTGGGATTTCCAAACGAAATCGAAGGAGATATACAAACGATTGACCAAGAAAAAAAATTATTAAGATTTGTATCGATCCTTCGTGCGTTTCCTTTGTGTCCTTCATAAGAGATTTCATTGTGTATATATGTGTTTATGTGCGTTTGCGTGTATTGTGTATGTTTTCGTTTTTTGCATTTATAATAATAAGAATTAATAGTTAATATAGTTCTGTAAATATATATAAATATCTATAATCTAATAATTTATAATAGTTTCATAGGTATTGTATTATAGCTATATATATATTACACACACATATATACATACATATATATATATATATAAAACTTTTCTTTTTTTCTTTTTTTTTTCATTAGATAATTAGAATTTAGATAATATAGAATTATAGCAAGTAAATATAATGCCAAAGTAAGGAAAATTATTCCAAGAGAAAGATAAAATGATAGAGGTATCATGAAGTGTTATATTATTAGCAATGAAATTGAACATGAAGCAATTGTTTGCATTAGAAAATCAGCATTCATTTCCTTGTTCTTTTTTATTTTTGTCTTATACCATGAAAACAATTATTTCTTTATTTATATTAGAAGTTATCACTCGGGTTCAATTTTTTCGAAACTTCCGAAAGATAATACAAGAATCCAATGTGTTAATAGTCGTATCAGAAAAAAAAACTTTGGAAAAAATTTTCCAATATCGTTTATATCGTTGATATTCAAGCATACGTTCCATATAGACGTATGAATCCATCAATACGTATGAATTTGAATTTAATTCGAGAGACACTTCGTTCGACGTCACATTTAAATCTGGCATAAAATCAGGTCAAGCTTTTCATTTGTAATATTTGTGAATGGTAGGAAACGTATTGTATCCAATATATGTTTTTTTTTTCTCTCGATAAGAGATGCAAACACAAAATAATTCCCAATTAGGATTAGGTATGTACTTATGTACGATTACTTACGTTATCGTTATCGTTAGTAGAACCTCTCGAATGGCTATGAATTCACGGTCGTTACGAAGCAATTAGAACGCAAATAGAAAATTCTTTGCTTTTTTTTTTTTTTTTTTCGATGCGTTACTAAATGCTTTTCAAAGTCAATGGAATGTTTCTTCTTTCTTATTCGACTCTCTGAAACTACATTTGCAACTGAACTGTAACTTAACTGTAATAACGGGGAATAATGCTATGCAATCTTATGCAATTTCACGAACTGAAACTTCAACCTGAAACTTCGACTATATATGTATGTATATAACTTATAAAAATTGTATTTCAACTTCGAGATATAAATTTGATTTCAATATTTTTTCCCTTTAAATCTACAACTGAATAAAACGTAATAAAACTTCAAAACATTATAGATTTTTTGTCCTAATGTCTATCATCATTATGTGCTTATTTTCGAAACATTTTGTTCTTATAAATATCAAAGTTCATACGTCGAAGTTGTTAATGCGATTTTAATAAAACCTATCATCCAGACAAACCCTGATGACGTCAATTCAGAGAAAATATTACTTTTTCCTCAGCTGATCATCTTGGTGTGTCTTCTTTCGATTGTATTCATTGACACAAGTGAATCAATATGTATTTTCGTAATCGATCTCGATAAATTTGTAAATTATGTCCATCGCGTTTTCTTTTGATTAACACGTTATCTTTCTTCGATTTCTTTCATTTTTTTTCTTTTATCTATCCCTCTCTCTTTCTCTCTTTCAAGAAAAAAAAAAAAAAAAAAAAGATAAATGTTAAACATCATACGTTCGAGTAATACGCATGTCCAATTATTCTTTTTTATATTTTTTTTTCTGTTATTTTTACAACACAATAGCCATAGTTACATCAACATTGATGAGGTAAGAACTCATCAACGAGAGGAATGACTGCAAATAAGAAATGACTCATCGTTCCTTATCGAATAAAAACAATTGTTTTTCTATGTAATTATACATTGACAGGCCGAGGCTAATTATTTTTCTTACTTGACTGTAAAATAAGTCCACTGTCAATGTACACTGTTCGAAATTTCAAATTTTCGCGCGTTTTACGGAAAACGTACGAAAATATACGAAGGAAACGCGCGGGAAACATTTGAATATCACGAACGTCCTTGATTTATAGAATTGTTTTTATGATTTACATTTGATATCAATCATTTGAAGTTCGTCTATAATATTTTCTTTTCTCTTTCATAAACCTTATCCATATTACGTATATACATATACTTTGTGTTTAATACCTATATCTTATCGCATATTTCTTGCTTATTAGAATTGTTTGTTGAGTTTTAGATAAGGGAGCATTCTTTACCAATAAAATCGATAATCCAGATCGAGAAGCGACAATGAATTTTCATGATCATTTTTCATTCACATATTCTTATTACATTATTATTCGCCTATCTATTTCAATTCTTTTTATTTATTTATTTATTTATTTATTATTATTTTTTTCCTTTCGTCTTCGTTCTCATTCAGGTTGCACACAAGACGTTATCACAAATCGTTCTAACTTTCAACAACGTAGTCAGCCAGCTGAGCGAATCAAAGCTTTCTAACGCTTTCAAAATAAAGAAACCGAGATGCTCGCACCTTTCTTTCACTGGTTGCCTTGCTCCACTGATTTGGAAAGTCATGAACACACACACACACGTGTGTGTATATGTACAAATTACGTAGTTTTTCTTGATGAGGAAAGAAAATATTTATTGATAATTAATGAAGATATTCTTTTTCCTTTGTAAGAAAAAGATGAGGAAAATTGATTTGTTATTATGTGAATAATGTTAGATGGTTAAAGGAATAGATTCGAATGGAAAAATATCGACGTTTTTACAACAGAGACCACGAGATCCGTTTCTTGCTTGACACAAGAATGCGAAAGGGGTGATAGTGAAAACCAAGTAGACGGATATACTCGAGCACGTGCTAAAGGAGTAATATTCTGACCTTGCGATAAGATCGTTATCTTCACTTTTAAAATTAGGATACTATCTTGACGAAGTTCTGAGGTGCTGTCGCTGCTATTCTTTAATAGAAAGAAATAAAAAAGAAACAATAAGAAAAAAATAATTTGAATTAGAAACAAGATGTTATAATAATTATGTTTTCTTTTTCTTCTTGAAATATTATTACTTGAATCAGTCATCGTATTCCGTTCTTAAGACGGAAATCACAGTTAACATTGTTCGCTCGTACAAATAATTTCGTGAAATAGATATATTCGCGAAATATAAAACGATCTCTCGGGTTTTAAGACAATTTACTAATTTTGTTTTATTAGCTGTGTTTGAACTTACAGGTCCTAATGCAGAATAAACACATTTGTCGGATAGTCTTAAACAAACGTGCCGTGAGGAAATAGTTAAAGTCAGATTAGAATGCGACTCGAGAAACGTTTATCTAAAAAAAAAAAAAAAAATAATAATAATAATAATTTGTGAATGAGATAACTGGTTTATATCTTAAGGAAGGAACACGTTGTAAAATCTATTCTATCTTTCATTTCTTCGAAAATAACACTACCTGTTATAGTTGTATAGTAATGGAAAACGATTTGACCGAGATTTCACAGAGTACCGATAAATGACGTGCACCGTTTCAGATTCAACTTCAGTCTTCCTCTTCTTTCTAACTCTAACTCTAACTCTAACTCTAACTCTAACTCTCCACACTCGGTATTTTACGTTTCTTCGAAGAGACGACATAGCGAATGCGTTGTGTTACATCATCGTTGCCGTAACAGAAGATTTACAGTTTGCGCAGAGTCGAGCTTAAATCAACAACATTGACTTATTTCTTTTTTTTTCTTTTTTTTTTTTTAAAAGACTTTAATGCGACCATTTCGAGAAATTCGTGCCTTTAAAGGAATTTCTCTCATGAGCGATGAAGTTATTTTTACAATACCCGTTAGAGGAATGTCTCTCTTCGATTCGTGAACTTTTTTTTTTTTTTTCCTTTTCCTTGGTATTCGTGCGTATATTAATTTATCTACTTTATTTTACGTAATAAAACCAAGGTCAGTCTTAACTTATCGGGAAGTCGCGTAAATAAAGATTCGTTATTTTGTTTTTTTTTTTTTTTTTTCTATTTTAAGAATAACTTGCACTCGATATAAAAACTTGGTATAAAAACTTCGTTGTTTCAAATCATAGAACTCTCTTCTTCGAAGTAAGAAGTAACCATTGACGGTGCTCTCCCGTTACGGTTGCTTATGTAACGTGGTAAAATGAGCAGCTTGCTGCTTCCAATATGCTTGGCCTCTAATCGAATTATGTCTCTCTCTCTCTCTTTCTCTTTCTCTATGTATGTGTTTGTCTCGTCATTTTGTCGAGTAAAGAGAAAGAGAATATGGTATTTGGTATGATTCATTCGAAAGATATCTCTCGATGAAAAATATCATTGAATTCGTTGCACAAAGTTTCATATTAGACAAAACCGAATTATTGAAATTATTTTTCTCTCTTTTTTTTTTTTTTTTATTTTTTTCCCCTTTTCTTTTCCTATTTTTCTCGACAATAATATTAGAAATATTTGATATTTTCTGATTGCGCGAAGAAATCTTGAGCAAAACGTTCGACAATCGTAGCATAATTATCGCAATATTATCGCAATATTTCTCGAAATTTATTGTTCTTTTCTTTTGCAATATATCTCGGATGATAAATCGTGTACTTTGTTCGGTATACTTATTCTGATATATCTCAGAAATATATTATACTACTAAATTTGTAATCCTACGGGAACGGAAGAAAATCCGCTGCATCGTCGATAAATCCGAGACACGTCAATTTGTGATTGGACTCTTTCTCGATTGACCTTGAAAGTTACATATGTGTATTGTGTATCTGGCTATGAGCGCGTGCGCACGTGTATGTTTGCATATATGTATGCATGTGTGTATGCACGCGTTCTTTTTTCATGTATCAAGCATTACCACTTGATGAGACACAGCTGTGTTGACGTTATTTTTATCTTTTCTTTCTTGTTTTTTTTTTCTTTTATATATATATATATATATATATATATATATATCAATATATGTAATCGAATTTAATTAAAAAAAAAAAAAGAAAGAAAGAAAAAGAGAAAAAAAGTCATTCATCGAGAAGAAAGATCAACGATTGAATTTCTTCATCGAGTTTGAACAAATGTTGACCAAGTGATTTGATTTTTAATAAAGTAAAAAATCGTCGTTCGAGTTGAATCGAGTTGAGTTTTGTGTTAACACACTCGCATATATGCATGTATATGTGTTGAAAGATATTATATCGAGTATTGGCGAACAAAAAAACAGGATAAAGAAGAATATACG
The DNA here is from genome assembly GCF_014466175.1 of Vespula pensylvanica. NCBI lineage: Eukaryota > Metazoa > Arthropoda > Insecta > Hymenoptera > Vespidae > Vespula > Vespula pensylvanica. The sequence continues at coordinate 4,440,044 of NC_057687.1, read as the reverse complement.
ATTAAATGACGAATGCGTGAAGCTTCGAGAGGAGCAACGAGGAAGAGAAGTCGCTGGTTGGATAGTAACGTTTACGTTGCACCGATTGTGCGAGTGGCGCCAGTAGCGTAACAAGACCTTGAATGGGGCCATCGAGTAATCCTCTTTCAAATTGCAGTCTTTCAATTATATATATGTGTGTGTATATATACATATATATATATATATAATTACACACATATATAAATTATACACGCATACACACACATTATCATTGAAGCCTTCAATTGTACCGTATTTCGTCATATGACTTACTATGATTTCTTTTTATTTTATTGTTGTCTTAATAATTTTCTCCAATAATCTTTTTATTATATATATATATATATATTTAATACTTTTTATTATTAAATGTTTAATACATTAAAAAAATAAAAAAATAAAAAAAAACGAAAGGAAGAAAAAGCTGCACAGGAAAATTATCGAAGATCGATAAGCCGAACGATAGTAAAAATTATTCAGGAAAATTTGAATTAATTCGTAAAAAATTATTATTCATTTCCAAGAGGTATGCATGCAAATAAGTTTGCTCATGTGAATCATGTAAGACCTTCGATTTCTTTTCTCAAAGTCTTCTCTCGTTTGATCGTACACACCGTCGGAGAGAACGTTTGAATATTGATCGGGACGTTTGTATAAAAAATGAAGAAGTTACTTTCGCGTATAGGACCTTCGATACGAAGAGTTTACTTCCTTTCTTCTTTTTATGATACAGGTTGGACCAAAAGTTCTTAGGTGAATTTTTACAAGACGATAACTTTTTTGCCTGAGACTTTGCAGACTAATCTTTTTTTCTCTTTTAGATTGTAAAAATAGTCGAAAAAAACTGAAGGATTTTTGGCACATCCCGTATAAAATCTATTCACTTTAAATCTCAACGTGCGGATAACTAAATATAATTATGCGTAGGAGAGTTAAGGCAAACAAGAAAGACATGTCCACCGTTCACGCTTCGAAGAATTTCTGGTTACGGTCGTCTCGCCTCTGCTAGCACGACCTTCATCGTCTTCTTGTTGGTAGTGTTGAATCATATCGTCCCGTTGTATTAATTATCCTCGACTTGTACTAATTATCCTTATGAAGATATTCTTACAAAATATATGATTCATAATTTGTATTGTATATTTGATTTATCGTAGACACGAAAAAACAATATTGTTTATCAATATTTACATATTAATCTCTTTTTTTTAAAAACATTACGTGTCATGACCGGTTGTCAATTCGTCTGTTATTTTCTTCCTTTTCTTATTATCATTAATATGTTTTCGTTGTATTGCGAAGCGCATAATATGTTAAAAGTCACGAAAGAATTATTTAATAATACAATCAATATTCAATATGAAGAGACGATTTCAAGAAACAAACATTCGAGTGGTGCCATCTATTTATTAATTCTTTTTTTTTTTTTTTTTTTTTATCAATAAAACAGATATACATATATGAGAGATATAAATGTTAGGATCTTTTAGTTACTTTTGAATTTTAAAAGCGATTAAATAGTGAACGAGTGGACGTATGAATTTTGCAAAGAGAAAGAGAGTGGAAATAAAAACAAAAGAAGTGTAAAAGAGAGGGGGTGCAAAAAGAGAGAGGGAAGGAGGGAGGGAGGGAGGGAGGGAAACTTTCAACATCATTTTATATACATACTACATACTACGCTCCTCCTTCTTCCGCACTTTCAAATTCCGGACGTTCGTGTACATGTTCATCGTTGTTCCTGTTTGTTGTATGGCGGCTGCGTTTGTTGGTTCGAAAGAGATTAATTTAGAGTTATGAATCGAATGCAGGGGACGATCGAGGAGGAGTTATGTAAAAGTATGTTTACTGCGAACTCGAAAGTTCCTGTCTTTTGTTTTACGATACAACGTCCGCTAAATTCAAGATTGAGTTCTCTCTCTCTCTCTCTCTTTCTCTTTTTCTCTCTCTCTTTTTCTCTCTCCCCCCTCTCTCTTTCTCTCTCTTTCGTTTGCAAACTTGTTGCGCCTTTTATCACGCCATCAACAGGTCCTACGAAACTACATATTTACGATCGTCATTTCTCCGCAGTTAAAAACGAACTTATTAAAGTAATAAATACGAATTATATACGATCTTTTCTCGGAAATGTCGATCATAAATATATACCTTATCGTGAAAGATTTTTTGAGATTCGAAATGATAATAAATTTCCCGAACGATTTTAATTAATTTCGTAAGATTATCGATCGATTGTCGTATATGTGTTTATATTTATGATATATGATTAATAAGTATAAATAAATTATATCTATGATTGTTTTATATAACAATATATTATATCAATATACATATATATATATATAATTAATATATAAAATAATTACGTTAAACATAAAATAGTATGTGCGTTCGTGTAAAACAAAACAAAAAGAAAAAATTGTATGTAGTTCAATCTTGCTTACCAAAGATCGGTACGCGTGCACCGACGTGACATTGGTTAATTGTAAACTACGAATCGCGACGAGCAGTTACATCGTGTGTAAGCATTGAAAATGATTTCCTGCAACTGACTCGTTGATACTTCCTGTCGGCGATGGTACATACCGCAATTACACTCGTCTCCTCCCATCGCTTTTTTTCTCTCCTTTTTTTTTTTTTTTCTTTTCTATACATCGGGAAATTACATTCTGCGGAAACGCAGAATATTTTCACGAACGTGATACGTCAATAAAATAAACGAGAGAGAATTCTCTGTCTTCTTAACGTATGATATTTCATTTATCAAAAAGAAAAGGAAAAGATGATGGTGCTACTCGTGACTTCCGAAATTTTAAACTCGATGGAAGGTTGAATAAAAAAAAAAAAAAAAAAGAAAAAAAAATGAAAGTAAGAAGAAGACATCGTTGAAATGTCACCTGTTAACCATGACCTTCGTTCTGGATGTTAAAGCGTGATATGACGTGGGCTTCCGGCTTGCGGATATTACGTTCCTGGTGTATGACTACTCCATAGAAATACGAGTAGAGTCTGGAAAGCAGGACAGGCTGTATTCGTGAAGGTCATGGAAACTTAGCCTCGGCCAGACTCTTTTGATTTGATTAAAGGAAGCCAGTGCGGTGTGTATCGTACGTGGTTATAGATAGATTCATAGATAAATAGATAAATGGTTAGATAGATAGAGTCCTCTTCTTTATCCAAGTAGTATGTTATAATAGCATGTACCGTGTTCGTTGTCGTCGGCATGTACCACGATATCGTGGGGTTTACGACCGTCTACAACCTTCGTTCCTTCGTACGTATCTACATAACTATGATTCCTACTGGCATCTACTATTGAGATCAACGCACGCGGTCTCTCTTCTATTTTAAAACGAATTCTACGAATGCTAAATGCCTTACCACGTTGAATACATTTAGAGAAGACGTAAGCAAATGTATACTTCTTTTCAAAGTTTATCAAAACTTTCGATAGATGTCACTTTGTTTAGTTTACATTTGAAGTAGATTACTTAGTTAAGTTTGTGTAGAAGTTAAGTTGCTGATCGTCTTCATTTTATTATTAGAAATGTCGTTCTCTCCCTATCTCTTTCTCTCTCTCCCTCTTCCTCTCTCTCTCTCTCTCTCTCTCTCCCCCTCTCTGTCTCTCTTTCATCCAATTTCAAACGTAACAGTTTCGTTGACCTCTCTCATGCATTTCTCTTGAATCTCTCAATGTAGACTCAAGCAAGATTTGCCCGTCATTGACTGAATCTACCAAAGATTGTTTCTTTATCTCGAATTTAAATTTCTTCCGTTTTTTTCCCTAATTTCTTCAACTCATTAACTATCCAGGTCATATAGAATGGGTACGAGCAAATAAAATATTGTTTGCGTTTCGTCTCGGTTCCTTTTATCGATTTGACGCACGATTTTCTTATATTCTCGTATTTCTAATTAAACGATAAGCAGATATCTCGCTAATGACGTAGATATCTACAATGGCTTGTTTCGATGGGCTCATAAGATGATATTATATATATTTTGTTTGTCTTAGAAAGAGAATATTATGTCTGCGATTATTCGAAAAATCGACTTTTAATTAAAGTGAAAAAAAAAAATAAAAATAAAGAAACGAAGAAAAAATACATTCTATATCACTAATATATTAACGTAGATAGAATATCTAAATCATAAAAAGAGACGTTTGTGAACTGTAAAGAATATGTATTATAAATATTGAAGAGGCCAGTGCTAACAAATAAATCGACGTTGCCTGCAAAATTCAAGTTTGTCGTGCTAAACGTGCCGTAATTACGATCTCCATGTTTTGTTGACTAACGAATAAAAGCACGTACATATATATACATACTTGTGTTAGCTCGTGATTAAATATCACGTTCTCGTAATTAAAGCTACGATTAAGATCAACATTGGACGATTCATTTATTTTATTTTTTTTTTCTTTTACTTTTTCTTTCTTTTTTTTTTCTTCTCTTTTTTTTCTGTAAACAGACAAGAAATTCTCGAACAAACGAAACGTCTCGTCTGTTTTTTTTCCCCTTTCTTTTCCTTTTTCTTATCGACGTCGTTCAACTTCCTCGAGAAATATACCGAAGATCCTTAGGATTTTTGTGTACGTACGCGACTATGCAAGCACAACGTAGTTTCAATAACGTGGGTTTGTTCTTCCGTTTTCTCCATCTCGAAGAAATTCTCTCGTAGGCAATAGGAGGAGGAACTCCTCGCGTTCGAGGAAGCATAGCTCTTCTTCATCTCGTGTAGTTTCTTCCAGACGAAAAAAAAGAAAGAAAGAAAGAAAGAAAGAAAAAAATATCCTTCCGGCGAGACAGTCTCTATAAATAGGAGTACTAGAAATAGCCTTTCGCTTTATTTTCATTTTCGAACTATTATAGCCAACGAACGTGTGCGCTTAGGGTACGTGTTACTTCCTCTAATCTTGTGAAAACTAAGTGATAAAATAAATAATGCGACGAGCGTGTTCCTCCGAAAATGGACTTCTTTTCGCTTGAAATAACGAAGATAAAAAATATTGGTTTAAATTCCCTCAGATTTAGAAGATTACAGATGAAATGAAAAGAAGAGAGAAAAAAAAGGCGTAATGGTGTTTAAAGCACAGGATGTAAAATCCAAGAATATAGTATTTTAAGACCAAAGATGTTAATTTATGATGGTCGTTCGCCGATGAACATTTTGAAGATCAAATATCCTCATCGGAAAGTTTTCAAACAGTTAAACAATTATCTAAGATAAACTGAAATAAAAAAATACCAAAGGCAGGGAAAACATAAATTCAAACCTGTTATAGTAAAATAAATTGTTACGAAGTAATATTGAAAGAAGAATTCAAGGTTGAAAACCTTCCACGAAGGCATCTGGTGATAAAAAATGCAGACAAAAATTCTCGCCAAGTTATTTGTTTATATTTCGTACTATTATACGTTTATTGCTTTTCCTCGGCTATAAACTTTCTTTTTTAATGAGCATTGAGAGTAGTAGAGTTGCGGTAACTCAAATTGTATATTCAGAACTTAAGTAATTTGTTACTAAAAACTCGGAACGTAGAGCAAAATTATTTCTTTCTTGGGGCGGGGGGATTTCACGCTTGCATGGACTTTTGAATGGTTTGTCGAGACTAGCAATGTTACGTAAGTAATTGAACTTACGTAATTGTAATTTGCATATTGTATCATTTAATGTTCACCGACACCTTACATCACTCTCGGTAGTAAATTATTCTTTACAAAAAGAATTTGAACTTGCTTCGGTCAAATTATGCTTGTGTTGCAAACCGTGTAAACAAAGATCTGTAGAAACTTTTACTCAAGGAAAATGCGTAGTACCTTGACCGACGATGCCGACCTGTCATAACTTGATTATTATTATTTTATTATCTTCTTTTTCTCTTTAGGAATTAATTATTCATCTCACTGACGATTGTCTTTGTCTTTTTTGTTTCTAGAATTCCTTTGGCAGACCCGACGAGATCGTAGCTGCTGAAACTTTAGCGAATCACAATCGCTGTAACAATTCCTTCGTTCACGACGTATTCCAGGCACAATTTCGATCTAGTCTTACGTGTCCGAGATGTCATAGGCAATCAAACACGTTTGATCCGTTCCTTTGCGTGTCAGTACCAGTCCCACAAAATCATCGACAGATGAGTCTTTTTGTGAACGTTCTCTACACATCTCAACAGCCACGACAAGTTAGGATCGGCGTCACCGTGAATCAAGCTGCGAACGTGAGGGAACTCAGAGAAATTTTAGCGAGTGACACCGGCATCGAAGAGAATCATATGTTGTTGACTGAAGTCCATGACGAAGGATTTCACAGGTACGTTGTTATCTACTTTTTTCTCTTGTCCTCTCGTTTTTTGATATATCAACGAATTGATATTTAATCGGTTTAATACGAATTAATATTTTATCAATATATGTTAAGTTTTGTATTCGTTTTTCTGTTTCATTAGGACATTCTCCGACTGCCAACCATTGTCTGTGATCACAGAAAACGATCCCCTTTACTGTATAGAACTACCGCAGTTGAAGGAGCCAACTGAACAGGCATACATTTTATTGGTATGGATCAACGTTCTCGTAAAGGGTGACTTGAGACAACGATTTGGCAGCCCCTACACAATGCAAGTTTCTCGCGAGACGTCTTACGAAGATCTTCAGAAACTTTTGCTCAAGGAAATGCATAGCACCTTGACCGACGACGTTTTAACATCCAGCCAAAATCCAGGACTATTCAACATTCGAGTAGCCGATCCAGCAGCGACACCTATTCAAGACGAACATCCTTGCATCGATCCTTGCGTCGAACATCCACTTTATACGGAACAAATCGAACAAGCATTGGCACTCTGTGCCGATGATTCCGGTCCACAGCACGTCAAGTTGATTCTCGAATGGGACGAGGCTACGAAGAATAATATCATTCAAGATGACAGCGATCAGATCGAAGAGCACGCCAGTGTGAAGCAATTAAAGACTAATTCTGAGTTGGGTGGTGCGGTCACGTTGGAAGAATGTTTTGATCTTTATACGAGAGCGGAGACGTTAGGAGCCGAGGACGCCTGGCATTGTCCGTATTGTAATAAGAAGCAAGAAGTCGTGAAGAAGTTAGGACTGTGGACCTTGCCTGATATCTTAGTAATACATCTGAAAAGATTTCGTCAACAATCCAAACAGAGATCGACGTCGAAATTGACAATGCTCGTAGATTTCCCTCTTTATGGTTTTGACATGACTCCTCATCTTGCTCATAACGGAGTACAAACACACAACAACGTTCCTACCCTTGGTGGTTTAGGTTGGTCTCCATGGAAAAAGCCAAGACCACGACAACAAAGTATTTCCAAATACGATGAGAACGTTTATGATCTCTACGCTATTTGTAATCACCATGGCCAAGATCTTCAAGGTGGCCATTACACAGCATTTTGTAGAAATCCATATGACACTCAATGGTATTGCTTCGACGATACAAGAGTCGAGGCTGTGAACGATACGAATCTTATCACGAATGCAGCTTACATGTTGTTTTATCAACGAAGAGGTTTGACTAGTAACTCTACTGGAAATTCCTCAGCGGCCTCCACTAGTTCGGCGGGCTCGGGCCTTGACCATTGGGTTTCTAAGATGCCACCGTTTTATTTTAATAATAAAACTAGTTGTAACGTCACAAATAATAAGCAAAGTAAGTCGCAGGAAATATTGTGCCAGGAAAAAATTGTCGAAGAGAAGAATATGAATAATTTTAATAGAGGCTCTCGTAATTATGCAACTCTACAGCCAAAGAAGCGAAACGTGGCAACCGAAACGGATGCTGGACATATTGACCATTGCTCGGACGACGAAGCTCCTTGTAGAAGAGAATGGGTAAGTACACAAGTAGACGTATATTTTGATGATTTAATCGATCCTTTAGCAATCGCATATGTCTTACATTATTCGTTTCGTTTGCAGGCTTCGCCAAAACCCGTAAGAAAAACATCTTCTATCACCTTGACGCCTCATGTACCAGTAGCAATAATTCAAAATGCCAATAGTAATCCAGATACAACGGTGATACACGAATCAACATTGTAACACACAATGTAAGCCAGACTTCGTCTGGCTCGAGCGTCGCTCAATGTTCAGTGCCTGGAATGTTGTATGCTCATGAGTTTCATTAGAAGACGATGATATAACGAAGGACAATTTGGTAGAACTTAATAAATGCATATTAAAATTCTTTGTTGAGAGAGTGTTCGAGATAGATGTCCTAGAAAACGAACACTATTAATCTTTCACTCTGAATTTACGTACGATGCTTTTTCGTACAGATGTTGCGAAAATCATGAGGGATCTCAAGAGTTCTGCTCTTCTTTTTTGATGTTATTTCTACGATCTATATAAAGAATTTGAAAGAAGAGTGTGATTTTTTCAAATGGACAAAATTTCAAGCATTAGTGATTTTTGTATTTATAATAATAACGTTTGTATACAGTTCGCGTGAAATGTATTATATACAGTGTAGTTATTATTAGGGTAATTTTTCAAAACAGATGTTATATCGCGTGTCAAGAACTGCAACAACAACCACAAGAAAATAAGAAAAATAAATAAATCCCTCATATAAGTCATTTACCATTTATATTTAGATTTTCGATACGTTAGATAATAGAAACACATATATGTCCACAAAGGATAAAGAAAACTTTTCCTAACAAAATTTCATGTTACTTCGAATCGCAATACATATATGTGATAGTCATAAACGCATGATCTCGTGTATGATAATCTCATATCACGTTATCGTAGAATGAAAATTTGACAATAAGAGAATTCTGTATGCCACAGGATTCGTTTATTACGATAACTTAATTTCTCACTAAATCTTTCCTGGACATAATGTGTAAATCGCTGAACATTGCTTTTGAGTCTGTGCTTAGCTGTAATATTTATATTATATTTGTAACATCCACTAGTGGCCTTAACTCTGTAATTAACTATCGATACATCATTATTTGCAATTACATAAACATAATCGATTTCTCTGAGAATTTTACATTAGATATCTCTAGATTATTTTATTAAAGCCATTAGGCCGTTATAAACTTTAATATTATTTTGCCGGTAGGCCATTTATAACTTCAATATCAATTTGCCGATGTATTCGTCGTCTACCGAGATATATTTTATACTTCCGGTCAAAATTCGAGTTCTTCCAATGACTGGCCAAAACAACCAAGTATCTATTATCTCTAAAGAAAGTAATTCTCGGCAAGATAGCTATTTTTTTTTCTCCGGACGACATTATAATCATTTCTTCTATAACTAGTTATTTTTATTCCATCATTATTTAAAAATACTCTGTCCTCCTATTTTTAAAGATCATTCCAGATAGTCGTTTAGTACGGAGCAAAGGAGAGTAAGAATCATGAAAGTGAGAGAAAAATTTATATATATATATATATATATATATATATACAAAATATATGTATATGTATGTAGGTGTGTGTATATGCGCGCATGTATATTACAGATTCGTATATTCACACACGCACGTTGCTATAGCGAGTGAAAAATATTTAAATTATTTTAAAATAACATTTATTACTAGTCACACGTATCGTGGACAAAGGTAGCAAATACGCGAGTCAGTTGTGTAGAGAAAATAAGAAAAGAGTATGTAATGAAGAAAAATGTATTCAGAAATGGAACAATGAGATCGACTATTGCTATCTATAATTATTATGATTTTAGAAGTTGTGTATTCATGTTAACCGACTGAGGGATATTTATAATTATTCATATTATTGCTATAATTTTGTTAAAATAAATAGAGAATGTATATGTACAGTAGGTATGTCATTCCATTCTAAGCACGTTATATTTTTCTGCGTTCTACAATTTATCTTAAACTCTTAACACACCTCCCACTTCTATAGATGCAACCTTAGCACGATTATCACACGATTAATGAAAAGAAACCTGTGCTTTCTTTCGATAATTTGTTATGGAACTGCGATTCTTCATACATTCGAATATGTCCCACGAGAAAAAGAAAAAGAAAACAATAAAATTGCATATCCATGCGGAATGAAAGGAGAAGAAGAAACGAGAATGAATCAACCAAATTTTTCGCTAGTCTAATGTTTTCCTGGTATAGACTGTGACAAAATAAAAAGCGAATTCGTTAAGAGATGAGTTGAAAATAAAAAGCAGATGAAAGAAAATGTTTTGTCTTATGTTTCTACGTCTACGAACAAACACATACACATATCCTGACAACTTCAACTTTTATCTATAGCTTTTTAGTTTTGATAAAAAAAAAAAAAAAAAAAGAAGTATTATTCTAAGGAAGCAGTAGCGTACGTATAACAAACTCGAGCCATACGAAAAATAAGCTTTAAAAAGAGCGTAAAGATGAGTAGGAGGGGTCTCGAAAGAACTCTATCCGTTCCTGACGAACATTAGAGCCGTGCTCTCGTAGTATCGGCGTGCGATAGAGCGAGAGTGCGGTACATAAGAGAAGGATGCGCTGGTGAGAGCGCAACGCAGCCGCGCTGCGATTGGTCGAGGCGCCGCCCCACTCCCTCGCGGCTCTCAGTCGGGCTCGAGCCTCCGTCGGGTACAGTACGTGCGTGTTGTGCTCTCGTGCGTCGCTTAAGCGAGACTTCTCAGTGAGAGACTAAAGGTAAGGATCAAACGTTACAACGTAAATGCACGAAAGTTTCTTTATCCTTAACACGATCCTACCATAAAATTTCAAAACTCGTTCTTTCTTTCTCGATATCGTCGTTGTTCTTTGAAACATTGAAGCTTTTTCAATTGTTTCCTTTTCTCGAGAAACGAAAGGAAAATGATAAAAATGAGGAACACTAGTAACGATGTTAGGAAGAAGAACGAGTATACGATAACAAGAAGAGGCCAGCGCCTCTCCTTTCGAGATAAGAGAAGAAAAGAGGAATAGGAACATTGGTGGCGCTCATGCCCGCCTTTGGTGTGTACTCTCGGGATCGATACACGGGCACGCACTTCGCGCGGCGCCGGTGTAAGAATACGTCGTATACACGTCCCTTCCTGCTCTGCCCCCTTTTTCCCTTTACCCTCGTGGAGGACGCATACAGGCTGCTCTTGCCTGCCAGCTTGTCTGGCCTGCGTGCGTGCGTGCGTGCGTGCGTGCGTGCGTGCGTACAAACAAACGTACGTGCTGCGTGCGTACCTACGTACTTATGTATATATGTACATATATTCATGCATACACACACACACACACACACACACACACACATATGTACTATACTAACGAACGACGAACGAATGATGGAAAAGGAGAGCAAGGGTGGATTTTCTCTAAGAGAAAGAGAGATAGAGATTGAGAGAGAAAAGAGAAAGGGGCTGGGCCTTGAGAGAGAGAGAGAGAGAAAGAGAGAAAGCTACAAAAGCGACCCGCAGATGTGCCGCGATGCGGGTGTCTCGAGATCGTAAAATTCACCCTCTTCGTTTACGAGAAAAAAAGAAAGAGAGAAATAGAAAGATGGGTTCACGAAGACGGAAGAGATCGGTGGCGCGAACTTGAAGGGTGATATAAGAGACGACAACGAGGAGGAAGAGATGAAGAAAGAAAGTTCCTCGCCGAATTGTCTCTCTCTCACAAACACACACACACACATGTACGTGCAGACGTAAACCAAGCAAGAGTTGTACTCTTGTCTACTTTTTCGACTGCACTCAGAGACTCCAGACTTCTTTTTCCTTTCTTCATCCTTTTTCCATTCTGTTTTCGTCTTCCCAAGACTGTCACAGCCGGCTACGAACATTCCACTCGAATTGCACGAAAAAACGTTCGTTTCGTTCTTTCTCTTTCTCTTTTTATTTCAAACTTTCACGGTTTGTTTTAAGTACGTTTTTGAACGATCAAAAGACGTCGTCTTGCTATTTCTCCCCCTCTCTCTCTCTCTCTTTCTCTTTCTCTCTGTTTAAATGTGATAAGGGTTGAAGTTTATACGAACGAATTTCAAGATTTCTCATCTCTCTCTTTCACGCACACACATACCCGCGATTTTATCATTCAACAATATGTCCATCAATAATAATACTCGTGAAGTTTATTCAAATAAATTTCAATATCTCTATCTCTCTTTTTGAACTTTATCATTCAACAATATGTCCAGCAATAATGGGACTCGTGAAGTTTATTCGATCACATTTCAAGATCTCTCTCCGTCTCTCTCTTTTTTACAATTTTATAATTCAACAGTACGTCGAGTAATAATGGTAGTCGCGAAGCTTATTCTAATGAATTTAAAGATCTTTCCTTTCTCTATCTTTCCAAATTTATCGTTTAACATTATATTCGTTGATAATGATTCTGTTAAAGTTTATCCAAATGAATTTTAATATCTTCTTTTTCTTTCTTCATATTCAATTTCATGATTCAACAGTACGTCTGCGAATAAGGATACTTTCAAAGTTTATTCAAATAAATTTCAAAAATTTCTCTCTCTCTCTCTCTCTCTCTCTCTCTTTCTCTATCTTTCTCTATATCAATGTTATCACCCAATAATATATCCATTCGTATTTATATTAATTGATGGTAAATATTTTGTGAAATAAATGATCAATATATATATGGATATTTTGGTCAGTATTTGTAATAAAATATCAATACCTGGTCAGTATAAATAATTAAGCATCAGGATTACGTCTGGGCTGCGTCTGGCTTTGTTATAAATACTGATCGTCTACTTAAAATATTGATAAATTATTATATTTACAAACATTTTAATTAAAATATCAACAAGTTTTGTATAAATCGATGTAATACTGATCACTTATATTACGTATAAGTGTTATATCATATCTTATACTACGTATATTAATTTATTGTAAATACTGACCATTATATTATAAATTCATAACTTAGATATTCTCAACCGAATTGCACTAAATTCTATTTGTTCTTTTTTTTTGTCTTTCCCTTTGAAGAAAACGAAAAAAAAAAGAGAGAAACTTCTAACAACAAAAGACTAATTTTGAAATGAGGAAAAAAGAGAGAGAGAGAAAAAAAGACAGATAGAGAGAAAAAGAGAGATAGAGAGCTTTAACCCTTCGTATGTGCGTCGACCTCGAATACGACGCGAGATTACCTTTAAAGGTGCGTTTACGTGTCTCTTTTATCTCTTCGATTCTTTCGAGGCAATATCTAGTTAGTATTACTCACGTATCGTCGAAAGAATCGAATCGATGCTCGACGATATAAGAAGATATAAGACGGATCTTTCTGATCAGGTGTTGTCTATATTGTTGCATTTATTCGTATTATATGTTCAATTTGTTCTTTATCCATCCATCCATCCATCTATCTATGTATGTATATAAAACATCTTCACTTGAGCCTCGAACAAGCACCATTTTCATAGCGTATTTATGGAACGATCGTTCACCTCACGATCTACGCTCTCGAGTTTATCGATCGTCCTTACAGTATACTTCCGTTTCCTTTCGATCTTTTTTTCTTATCATGATGTTCTTTCTTTCGAATATGAAGGTTAATCTTGAAGAGAAAAGAATTCTTTGAGAGGTCCAGGATTACTTGAGATTCTATTTGTTTAATATTAAAATGATTGTTATGAGAAAAGAACACGTCTTTGTTGGAGTATTTTTAATCTCTTCTTTTTTTTTTTTTTTTTTATTTTAGTTTGTCCGTTTTCATGCAACATTTTTTATCATTCAGAGAGTTTGTTCGAACGTGAAGAATGATGTATTCGTATGTATGTACGTAGCGTTCTCATTTCGAATAGAAAATATGTATGTAACGTTCAGATTTATGTATTGTGGTATATCAAAGTTCTACATAAGTATTCATTTATTCTGGAAACATTACTGTTACATTGGTAAATTATGTATAATTTATGGATTCCTGTTTAATTTAATTTAATAATAACATATTCGAAATATTCCAATTTCTCGCGTACAATTCGTATATCTTGACATTTGAAAGATATTTGAAATTATAAATAAGTCGAATTTACCATGAAACATCGATTCTATTTCAATCTTCCTTTTTCTTTTTTCTTTCCCTTTCGATCGATCGAGAAAAATAATATTATTCTCGATCGCAAAGAAACGATAATTCCTATCGACTCGACTTTGTTCTTCGTAGCGTGCAAAACGCACGTTTGGATTTCACGCGACAAACTCTAGGAAAACGACGAACGATCGATACGTTTGCGGCTTCGACGTTGCTACGAAGAAAAGAATCGTGATTATGATACGAGAAATAAGTCAAGTTGTATTAAACACACTAGGAATACTAATACGTATACATTCCTGTTTACTGACTAATCAGATTCTCAATCCAATCATGAATCATAAAAATAGTAATTATTATTTTTATTTCTAGATTTCATTCTAGTCTTTTCGAATTTATTTTATCGAAATTGCGTCGAATATCGAGTTAGCTTGTTTATTATCGTCGCGTATAGTGATTTTGTTTCTGGTCAATAAAAATTTCAATCATATCGCGAATTATGAAAATAATATTAATTATTATTATTATTATTATTATTATAATTTCTTTTCTTGATTTCATTTTTCTTCCTTTCATTTTATTTCGTCGTTAAATATTCACCCAATCGAGCTAATTAATTCATTATTAATTATTATCATATTGTTTTTTATATATTCCATTTTAATTAACTTGATATCGATCGATACTTCTTTCTTACGTTACTCGAATAACATAGAATACAACTCCGATGTCACGTTGTCACAGCTGCTCAGCCATAATTTCTCGCCGTTGAAAGTTAATAGCACTCTCTATCTTATATCCACGTCATTTATTTTAATATTGTTTTTCTCTCATCGTTATCGACAATAAAAGTGTGATGCAACGTGATAATTCGAATAGGAAAAAAGGGAAGAACGTAATGCTCCTAAAGATCAAAAGTAAATCGATATTATTATCGATGGTCGTTACACCATCATCGACACCTGAATCCACTTGTGCACTCAGTTTTCATAGAAAATTAAACGGAAAACTCGTGGGCTCTTGAGTATCTTCGAAAAGAGATGAAAAGGGAAATTTCGATGAGTTGTTGATGAGATTACTCGAGAAACAAAAAAGGGAGCAAAAAAATATGGGGAACTTTGAAGAATGAGAGGACAGACACGAATTTTCCCAATAAAAATTTCATATATCTGCACGTAGACGAAATTTTACATACAGTACCTATGTGTACATCGAATGTGAATTTGTATGTGTATAGGTTCGTATAGTTGAAAAGAAACCGATAAATTTTGACACGAAATTTGTTGAAGGATGCTCCAACATGCCAGACTTCACTTTTACTCTCTCTCTCTCTTCTCGTTTTTACACCTTCTTCCAATTTTAATTCGGCAGCTTCATTTCTTCGGTAACATAGTCAAATACTGCATTCATGTTGTTTTTTTTTTATTTTTATATATATATATTTTTTTTTTGTTAAAAAAATGGAAGATAATATTTTGCAAATCTCTATAACGTCATGTAACTTTACACGTTCGTGACATATATCTGTCTCTTTCTTACAATTCATTTTATTTTATCGTCACAAATTTAATTGTTATTTCATATATCCGAAGTTTTAGATGTTTTAATATATATCGCTAAACTAGAAAAAGTGTATATAATATATAATATATAAATAATATATAATGATATAAAATAGTAATATATTATACTAAGTTATATAATATATTATGACATTTTAGTAATATGTTGTATTAATAGATTAACACAATTTATTATAATAATAGTATATTATAATATTAATATCCTATATGATTAGAATTATAGTATATTATATCATATTATCAAAATATATAGTATAATAATATACTAACTTAGTATAAGTAATACTATAGCTCTCAGATTATGTAAGCTTTAGTAGATACGATAAAAAATTGGGTTACAGAGTATTAATAGAATATTTAAGAGACTGCAAGGGAATTCTATATGAAATTTAATAATATCTTTCAGGAATGATTTGATTCGAATTTTACTTTATTTAGAAAAATAAAATTTATGGAAATTTACTACTATTTTGTGATAAATTTATTATATAAAATGAATTATATTTTTGCAAAGAAATAGTTATTAAATAAAGCAATGATGAGTTTTAACGTGAAGTAAAAGATAACAGATTGCAATTGTTCGAAAAACATTTATTATGTGTGCAATAACGCTTGACAATATTTAATATCAATGTATTACAAAAGATTGATTGACCGAAGTTACTCTTTATTTACCGCTACGTTGCACAATTCGATCGTTGTAAAGCGAGAGACATCGATATAGTACAAAAAAAGAAGAAAATAGTGAAACGCAGTCGAGATAGAACAAAGCGACGGCTCGGTTAATCGATTTACGTCCCGTGAAATCAAAACTAGCGCTGTCGTGTTGTCTACGGATGATCTATTCTAAAGATTAAAATCGATTTTCAATCTACGTGTTCTCTTCTTTGATGCGAATAATGCTATTTTCTTATCGTACCGTCACCGTTCGACAAATACTCAATTATTTCAATAAAAGAGACAAATTTGTTCTTCTTCCTACTCATTGAATTTTTTCTATGAAATATTTGTTACCTTTTATAAAATTACTTGTTTTAATATATTTAATATCATATTCATTTCTTTATTATATACAATATTTATATTGTTTTATATAACACTAAAGTGAAAAAACATATATTATTAATATAATAATATTAATGTAATATGAGTAATATTAATATTAATATAATATTAAAGTATAAAATAAATATATTATATCGTAAAAAGTATTAAATATTTCTCATACATTTAATATTAACAAATTTAACATACGTTACACACGTAATAATTTATACAATTAGAATTTCTCATTTCAATATCATCAAAATTTGATTCTTTATTTTAATCTTCTTCTATCTGATAGTAAGATATTCCATAAGATGGAAATAGTGATGGTGCAGATGCATTCGAGTGTATATGCACGTGCGATAATTCGCAAGCGAAGCGGACGGAAACGTTATTGAATTCACAGTAGAGCAGCCGAGTGGGTCATTGGAATGTGGCGATGCATTGCTATATACGTCACTGACTGCCATGCATGCATCAATGGTACGTTCGATTTACAATGAACGATCGGTATGCAAGGTGAGAAGTCGATCTTCTCGTTCTTTCCTTGAATCTTCGATATGCCGACGTTCACTCTCAAAAGAACTCAATATTCTCTCCCTTTTTCTTTTTCTCTTACTTTCATCTTACTTCTCCGTTTAACTTTTAACAAAATTTGTAAAACTCGAATTCATCAAGAAAATTAACCCGTCTTCTCATTTTTCACTTAATTTAATTTTTCTTTTTCTATCAATCCGAATCGACTTAATTGAAAGTATTTCTTATTCGAATGCTTTCGAAGTATCATTTGAAGATCGAACTTGAGGAAAGAATTTCATTGATCTTTTGCATACAATCGCGAAAAGTTTCTTACGAAAAGAAAAAAAGAAGAGGGAAGAAAAAAAAAAGGGAAAATTACGTAAATAGATAGGCCGAATCGAAGAAAGTTTTGAACGATCGTCCTATTCTCGAGGCAGCTTGCATAATTGAAGAAAGCTCGCGAGTAAGAAAGGAAGCTCTGGGATCCTCTTTTCACGAATGTTCCCGTCTCTAGCAAATTATCCATCGGTTAACGCGAAACGATAGAAAAGCCAAGCCTCCGGAGTCTTCAGAAATCCAAAGCAACTGGGACTTTCTCACTCACCCCTTCCCACCCTACTCCTCATCATCCTCACCATCTCTTCCACCCCCAACCCCACTCCCACTCCTGCTCCTGCTCTTCTTCTGCTTTCACCTTTTCAAAGGCTTGAGTTTTCCGAGTAAACGCTTCGGGCTTTTCGTTACACCCCGAAGCTTGTAGCTGAACGAAGGAGGGAGGACTTTTTAGAAGGTAGAATTGCAATGCAAACTATGTTGAAGCGAGCCGCGAGCACGCGACCGAACTAGCGAGAGGAGCTCGTCGACCCCTTCTAACAGCCTTCAATGAAATATTATTTTACTCTGTGCGAGATAAGGAAATCTGGCCTGAAAAGGGACGCCGTTACCTCTCAATTTAAACGACTCGATGACGAAACTATAACTATTGTTTTAAATTCTTTTCAAGGAATGACAATCTTATTTATATTAAGTCGAATACAAATTCGATTTTTCTATCGATTCATATTTAATCATAGTATGAAATTCTTTTCAAATTCGTCTACGCGATCACTCGTGATTATATATAATCGATTTCGTTTCATTTTTAAGTTCAATGTAAAAGTTAGCAACGAACGTTTATTGATTATTTTTATGATCAATGACGAAATCTTAACTTGTCGTTACAATGGCCGATATTATTCACATTTCTATTATCTTACGACAAATTCGATCAATTTAAAATGTCTACTTTATCGTTTATTAATCGACGATCATATTTCTTATCATTTTTATTTAACTTTATTAAGTTCATTTAAAAAAAGAAATAACCCGACGATTATCGATTATCCTGAGGATAGAAATGTAGGACATATTTTTATATATTACACGTAGCTACGTTTGAACTTTTTCTAATGTTCCCTTTTTACAAATGATTTATATTCTTTCAGAGCATGAAGAATCTATCGGCAGTTTAACAATTAATTCCGTTTTAAAGAAAAAAGAGAAAAAGGTAGTTAGATAGCAGAGTTACGTACTTAGAATGAATTCGGGTCATCGTGCTGTATATAATGGCAGCTAACGTGTAAATGCTTCTTGATAAGGGAACACGCATTAGGTGATACGAATGTACATACATACATACATACATACGAATGTACATATATATACATACGTGTGCGCTTGTACACATACATATACATAAATCTACATATATATATATATATATATATATATATATATATATAGAGAGAGAGAGAGAGAGAGAGAGAGAGAGATGGTTATGCAGTGACATTGTTCTAACTACTGTGTTCATACACGCATATAATCCCATACATGTTCTTCTCTAACACGAAGCAAATCGCGCGTGAGCTCACCTGTCGACTCCAAATAGATACGCATACATGCATTATACCTATTGCGTGCCTCTATTACGCTAGTATGTACATGTACGTACACGAGAACTGTATGGAATATAACGTTGTTTGTGAATTAATAAAGCGATCCTTTTGATAAAAGAAACTGACGTTACTTCGTTCAGTAACTAGCTAGCTAGCTAGCTAGCTAGCTAGCTAGCTAGCTAGCTTGCGATCGTTTTACTCTGCCTTAGAGTCGAGCACTCTGTTCTTTCGGGAAAATTTATAATTCACCTTCGCGTTATAACATGCCAGTACGATTTATAACAGAATTTCTAAGAAAAGCAAGAAAGAGGCAAGAGAGATATAGAAAGAGAGAAACAGAGAAACAGAAAGAGATAGAGAGAGACTCTTTATAAAAATATATTATTAAAGAATTCGAGAAACCTAGTTTTACATCAAAATATTTAATTTTTTCTTTCATTATTTTTTATTTCCTCATCGTTACTCCCTTAATATTTCATTTTAACGAAAGTTCGTCAAACTGATAACTGCAAACAAATGAAAAACAAAAATCAAAAAAAAAAAAAAAGAAAGAAAGAAAATCTATAAAAATATCTAATTGCTTTCGTTAACGTCGCTTTTCGAGCATCGGGCCTTTTCTCTTCGTTTAGGATTATTATCGATAAGGGTGAAAAATGTCGATATCGTGGCCGCTCCTTTGCCCGTAAAGTTTTCCCAACGGAGACATTTTCTCGGAAAAAATGCGACCGCCGACGCTTTAAGGGAAATTGGCACGGACATCGAATAAGGAACGATCAATATTCAATTATTGAAGTTCTCCCTCCTAGAAATTCTACACTGATGTATATATATATATATACATATATTTATATACATATGTTTATATATATATATATATATGCTTATATTTATATATATATGCTTATATATGTATATATATGTACTATGTTACATGCTAACTGTTACATTTTAGAACGTCATTTGGGTTGCTACTACTCATGCATTCTGCAACAGTACGAAACTTTTGATTCATCGTTTTATTTCGTTTCATGATACGACTCTCTTCTCTCTTTCTCTCTCTTTCCCTTTTTCTCTTTCTCTTTCTCTCTCTTTTTCTCTCTCTTCGGGAGAGAGAGAGACAGAGAGAGAGACAGAGAGTCAATTAAACATTTAACGACTATTTCGTGAAGCCAGCAGAGTAGAAATGAACAAACTTATAATTTGCTTGTTAATATACCACAATATAAAACTTTATTATATTATAAAAGATTTTTATTCGCTTCAGGAATTTTCATTAACAAATTTCCCTTTTGCATCTTTTCTATGAAGATCTTTTAAGTTTTATCTATAATATACTTTAATGGATGGGACTTCTCAGAACGATAATTTAATGTAATAGACTCAAAAGTCTAATTGCTGTCGAGAGTTGATTGATAAGCGGTTCAAAATTGATGTGATATAAATTTGCGAGATGAGAGAGACTAAGAAGAAATAGTAATTTTCAAGCGATCTTTAAATTAATCATATTTGAATTGTTCATTCAATCATTTTTGATGAGTACAACTCATTTAATGAATATGCAAACTAATTTTACATATATTTTAATATTTAAACGATATTCACTTTTTGGAAATCTTTGCTCTAATGTAACAGTTACTTCTCTTTCTGAATATATATGTTTCATACGAGAGAAAGAGAGAGAAAGAGAGAGAGAGAGAGAGAGAGAGAGAGAGAGAGAGAGAGAGAGAGAGAGAGAGAGAGAGAGAGAGAGAGAGAGAGAGAAAGTAAAAAGAACATCTTTTATAAAAGACTTTCATGTAATATTTACTGCTGTTTCTTACGTGTCGAAGATATACACGAGAAAGACAGAGAGAGACAGAGAGAGAGAGAGAGAGAGAGAAAAAGAGAAAGAAAGAGCTAAAGAGGAATAAAAGAAAGTAAATTCCGTTAGAGCATCTGGCCGTCATATTTATTCGTTTGAGCATAAGCCGTGACACGTGAAGTTACCTTCGACTTTGGTATCCTTGTAAATCGTCACATTTACGATTCCACATGCATATATACATACACATGTAAAAGAATACATATATGTCTGAGTGTATGTGTACAAATATGTATATATGTTTATATATATATATATATATACATAAAAGTTTGTCATTAGTAAAGTCTAACACATTATCTATGAAAGTATGCATGCAGATGTGTATAAATATGTATGTATATATGTATGTATCTATATATACGCAGTACGTTGATCCCAGTCTAGCGGATCAGAGATTGAGAATCTCCCGTTTGCTTCTTCTTTTGAAAAATCTCCTATTCCTCTTCCGGCAAATGCATCTCTTCTACTTCTCTGCGATGTTAAACGCGTAACTTCCTTTCTTTTTGATAGATATGTATATATTATACATATATATATATATATATATATATATATATATATACTCAAAGCAATATACACCTGCAAGGAACAGTAGTAACTCCAAGCAGTGTCACAAGAAGTCTCTTTGATATATGAGGGACATACGAGAGTGTGTGTAGCGTTGAATCTAATAATACATGAATGAATGCATTTTATATTGATCGCTAGTCATGATTTGCCCGCGATTTACTTTTTTTTTCGTTTTTTCTTTTTATATATATATTTTTTTTATATATTTTATATATATATTATATATATATATATAATATCTACGGTGTGTACATATAGCTATATTATCATATGTATATAATATTAAAATGTTGTTGGTTTAGGTAGAATTATTTATTATAAACAAAGCTAAATTTTTTTCTCACGAAATTTATGTTTATTATATATTATTTTCTTTCTTATTATTATTATATTATTATAATACTATAAGGTTATTGGTTTAATATATAATAATTATTTATTATTAGCGGGAACAAATCTTTTTGAAAACTTTTTTACAACTGAAATATTTCTTTTTATTTTTTGGATCCTGTTTCGCAAATTTCAGGGTCGCGATATCCATTGAACGATATTATTGGTTTTCTCGAATTCAACCCTAAACACGTAAAGCCCGGAATAATAGAAGAAATTGGAAAAGGGCTTACATACACGTTTCACCACGCCCTCTTTTCTTCATTTCCTTGTATTTCTCCCTTTCTTTCCTTAACGTAGGTCGCGACGTTCCCATGGAATACGAAAACGTCTTTAAAGATTAAATAGCATTCACAGTCGCCGTCTCACACACACACACACACACACTCTTTCTGTGAATCTTGAAATCTTCGAAAATTTTTCTAATTTTCTACCTTCTCTTTCTTTTCTTCTCTCTCTCTCTCTCTCTCTCTTTCTATTATTCATAATTCCTCAAATATAATATCTCTAACAAAAATGATGTAACTTTAATGGGATCTCCGTTTATAAAAGTTTTCTATCAGAAAGACAACGAACTATTTGCGATTGAGGCATTAGTAACAACATAGAGAAATGTAACAGGTTCGTATCTCATTAAAGCTCTATATTATTATTTGCTAGGAACAATAAGTCGGTCGGTAACGGCGAGAATAATTACATTCTGCTTTGCAGTAGTAACTAAAGTTTTCTTTTTGCTCGTTGTTGGTCTTAATATGAGCACGTATCCCTTTGGGAAGGATATACTGTGAACGCTAGAATGTTAGCAATGTCATGAAGAGGAAACGAGCTCGTGCTCGCGCACACATCCATATACAGATACATCCACATATATACATACAAGGGTAGAAAGAGCAAGAGAGAGAGAGAGAGAAAGAGAGAGAGATACGGAACAACAACTTCCGGCAATCGATTTTTGCATTCATAGTCAACTCCCTCAAGTTCCTTTATGCCACGCCTTGCTCTTTGATATTCTGTTAGATTATTTATTTGTCTGATAATAAATCAGTATCGAGAAATTACTCTTCGATTTATTTGTTAATTATGAAATTTCTAAAAACTATTATTTCTTGATGTGATCGATGAATAGATTAACCTCGTGTAACTTTCAAGTTAAACACTTATGTAAATATAATTTTTTTTTTAATATATATATATACTTTATTTCATTTTATCGCCATAAATTTAATATTTATTCAATATCCGAAGTTTGTCATGTTTTTATAGTTTCACTTTTAATAAGCGTAAAGCTTATCATATATGTTAATCTAAAAATTTATATATAAAAATTAATATAATATTCACAATATAGAAAAAAACAAAAACATGAACATAAATAATGTCATTATGTGTCAAAGTTCTTATCTTAATGTAATGGAACTTGTAATTACTACATACTTTTTTATAATATTTTAAACTAATCGGTAGGTATCTTTAGATACGTACCGATGGATTCTAATCAAGCACGAATATGCGAATGTTCTTTCAAATATGCAAATTACTAGAAACACGTATAAAAATTAATCTTATCGATTAAAAATATTTCGTGATTAAGAAAAAAGATGGTTATAAAGTATTTTCATATATACATACACACACACACACACACACACACACACACACACACACATGTGCATGTACGTTACAAATCATAAAATGTAGATGTAAAAAGTAAAGAAAGAACATTAACGAAGCTCGTACTGCGTAGAGTAAAATTTTTCTTTTTCCTTTTCTCCCTTCCACCCTTTGACCCACTCTCTTTCTTTTTATTTCCTTCTCTTCGTCCCTTCCTCCTTACCACTATTTGTCTCTCTTGGTGATTAAAATGTTAAAAAAAAAAAAATTATAACTTCATGCTTGGTGTTTATATAAAAAGTCAGGCTTTTGTCTTCGAACTCTCTCTCTCTCTCTCTCTCTCTCTCTCTCTCTCTCTCTCTCTCTCTCTCTCTCTCTCTCTCTCTCTCTGTTTCTCTCTTTCTCTCTTTAGACGTAAAGCTTAAATACAGCTTTACGAAGAGCGCTCGTATATACGCTGCTTTTTTGACAGATAAAAAGAAGAAGCAAAGTGAACGTAAATAAAAAGAAATTAAAAAAAAAGAAAAAGAAAAAGAAAAAAATTGGAGCAAAGAAAAAAACTGTAATTCCGCGTTTTAATTAACGATTTAGTTTACTCTTATGCACCGCATAATAACGCGAGTGTCGGTGCATAAGATATACATACAATATTAAGTAAATAATGCATACGATTTATAAAGTAAAATTAGATCTATAAATTTGATAAATGTTGATCGTCGTACCAGATAAACTGTGTCACATTTAAATGTTTTATTGTAAAATGTAATATTAGTATTATTACGTAAATATATTTTCGAGATAGATGATCGATTGCATTGCAATATTTGCAAGAAATAATTTTGATGAAAAGAGATGCAGTGTAATTATATTATACCAATTATGACTTATAAGTAGCAAACAATTAATTTTTTGATAAAAAATATTTAATAAAGTTCGAAACATGTGTGTGTGTGTGTGTGTGTGTGTGTGTGTGTGTATACGTATGACTTTTTTAACGGTAAAAAATATAATAAAATTGAAAAAATATACATGAGAATATTACTTTAAAGTTATGTAACATATAACATTATAAAAAAAGTTAACAATTTTCATCAACTTCTATTTAAGAACATACTAATTATGTATAAATATTGATTGAATTAAAACGAATAAAGAACTCATTTGTACCTAACGAATTTATCTTCTTCATTAAAATCGAGTTATTCGTTCGAGTTGAGCTTTTCATATGGCTTTTACGCAATTCGAGAGATCGCATCATGAGATACACATAAATCAACAAGATCGACTTCCATGAACTGTTTGAGAAACGCATCTTACAAGAGCGTGAATAAGTCACAAGAGATGATAACGCGATTACCAAGCTCGACAATAATATATATACCTCATTTTAGGAGTTTGCTTGTATACCTCGATTCTCAAGACTTACGTTAGAACATACATACATACATATGTACATATGTAACATACATATACATATGTAACTGAAACAGTATTGGAAGAGGATCTAGGAAGTTAAGCTTGGCAAAAATTCAATCAAATTAAACTCAACAGGAATTTGTCAAGATAACGTGTTCTACGAATTTACGTTAGTACAATAGTGCGAATGACGTAACTAATGTATTATCGTCTTCCTCGCAATAATTCTTACGATAAAGTATTATTATTTCCTTCTTTACTTTATTTTCTTCTTTAATTTTTTTCTTTTTTTCAAACCTTGTCCGTGTTATCTGTAACGTTTGTATCGATAAAATTTATTTTACCGAAGCACGAAATGTGTTGCCTCGTTAGAGTAAAAACTTTTTATTACTATACTTAATAGGTCACTTCTCGAGGGAATTTTATTTATACGTTTCGTTCGTTCGTTCGCGCATTCCTTTCTATTGAAATGGAAAATATTTCTCCGTCACTTTATATATCACGCATGTAGTCAAAGCAATTTCTTTATCGTATTTTTACTAGCAATTACAAGTTTTCTAAGTAATCACGACGAAGAAAGTATTCCATGATTAGTCGTTGTTAGAATGACGATAGAATGACGTCGTAAGTCTGTTCACAAGTAATACGACCAAACAAACGAAAACATGCGAGTCTTTTGGGTGGTTCTGTTTATCTCTTTCTCTCTCTCTCTCTCTCTCTCTCTCTCTCTCTCTCTCTCTCTTTCTCTCTTTCTCTCCCCCCTCTCTCTTTCCCTCTCTTTCTTTCCTCATGTAAACTCACAACCATAGCAGTAAACGTTGATCATCATTATCATCAGCCACGGACAACGTGACTAACCGTATTGTCGTCGTTCGTGTATTTCGCCTAATCATGACGATTAATGCACGCGTGATCCTTCCTTTCAATTACATATGTACGTTTATTTAATGAACCCACACGAAGTGACTTAATTTAATTAAAAGTGCAACACTGAGCTTGCTTCTTAAAGTGATGCTTGCAATTAGTGATACATTGGTAGTGTTTTATTTGTCTTTTTATACGGGCTAATTTAAACGATTGACAATTTTCATGTATTTTATATATATATATATATATATATATATATATATTTGTGTATAAATGAATAAGTGTTTCTAATTGAATATATGCGGAACATCTTTATCGGTAAATATGATTAATTTATCAGTTTGCATGAATCACACCGATTAATATTTATTTATTTGATAATATTCTTAACGAAGTGGCAAGTTTCCATAGAATTTTTAAAAATTTCTTAACGAACTTTTTACATAGAAATATCAATAAATAAAGATAATAATACAATCACTAACAGAAAAAAAGATAAATGATTTATATTTACAATATATATAACAACTCGAATGAATGAATCACTGTAGTTAATATTTAGAAATTTGTTAATATATTTTCGTTGCATATTATATTCTAATAAAATGTTCATTAATCGTATAACGTTCTAAAATTCTTTAACACAAATTTTAGTATGAAAATATCGAGATAATCGTAGAATTTCAAGGAGGAGTAAGCAAATTTTGTAAAAAAAAATTCTGTAGCGGAGATAGTGTTTGTAATTTAATGAGAAAAGAAGAGTCGATCGATTTAACGCAAGATTAAATAAAATCTTACGTTATCCTCGCATAAGTATGAAAGTAATTTCGAGAGATATCGTTCCTCTCTCTCTCTCTCTCTCTCTCTCTCTCTCTCTCTCTCTCTCTCTCTCTCTCTCTCTCTCTCTTTCTCTCCTCTCTCCTTTAAAATTAGACGACTCATCGAGTACATAGTTACTATCGAGAAAACGTATTCGTTCCAAGCCAAGTTTCTTCTTACGATAAGCTCGCTTGAAATCGATTCGATTATGCTGATCGTGGAAAACGATTCTTTCCCCCTTTTCTTTTACGACGAGCATACTTTTTCCTTAATGGACGTGAGCTCATGTAATAAACGCACTTATGCTGGAGCAAGTGTTTGGAGAACGACCGACCATCCTTGTCTTACTTTTTTTTTTTTAGTCGAAGTGACTTCTTGGAAGAACCACTTTGAAGTAACTTAATGAGAATAACGAGTATTAAACTATGACAAAAAGAATAACGAATGTTAAAGCGTTCGTAAAAAAAAAAAAAAAAAAAAAAAAAAGAAACAATGTCTAATATAAAAAACAAACTTATGTAATTAAGTAGTTAATAATCTTGCTGATATGATAAGAAACGAACAGAAATGATATACATTTTTTTTAGTTCATATCTAAAGATCCTTATTTTTGTTAAGTATAAGAATTATACTTATTGCTAGTGTAGCGTAATTATACTATAGTTTATACTATACTTTTAAGTTATACCATAAGTTTTACGTTTCATATAATTTCTTTTTTATATATGAAAAAATATTATGTTATAGATCATCTAAATATCCTATCACAAGTAATTAGTGACTACAAAAAAAGATTATCGAAGAATATAGATTACAAATGTATTATAAATTATGAAATTATGAAATAAAAAAATAGTCTCTCTGTTTCTCTCTTTCTCTTTCTCTTTCATCAAACTTTTCGTGTAGATTTTATGACGATTTCGAAGGAAGCAAGTGTCGGCATCGTTGACCCACTGTTCTCACGCTTGGTGTAAGTTTAGAGTACAGAAAAGGGAAGAGTCTCTCTCTCTCTCTCTCTCTTTCACAAACTCTTTCTTCGACCTCTTTTTATTTATGAGAACGGTCGACTCCTTTAAACGGCCGCCTGGTATTTCTCGTGACAAAGAGTCGGAACCGTGTCGTCGGTGTTATATGCAAAGGGCACAAGTACCAGTCTTGCCAACTTTTAATGAGTCATGAAAATGCATGAGAAAAGAAATGTGGAAATAAATAAAGCTACTCTATATGGTACGACACGATACTGTGTTGTTTAACGTTTGCAAATTGCCGTCTATTGATCGCTATTCTATAACAAGCTTTTTCCGCCTTACGATTGAATTTTGAATCGACCTGATTTCATTATTTACACGTCGCTTGTTCGAATTAATAGTTATCACTTTTTATTTCCGAAAGATTCTTAATAAACAAAATCTGAGCTTAATAAATCAACTTTCGTCGATATAGCTGTATATTTATATATTTAAATGTAGTTATAATGTATAGTTGTATAGCATTTATGTTATATGGTACTATGTCATTATATAAATACACAAAAACTATAAAGTTGATTAATAAAAAATTTGTAAATAGTTACATAAATAAGAAATATAGTAATGACTATTTATGAATAAATTTTATACAGTTATATATTGTTATAATTTGTGTTTACAAAAAGTATACATATAGAAATTACTAGATAATAAAATAAATGTATCAATAATTAAATGAAATAACACATGAAAAATTTACTGATGCTAAAACGATGCGGGTACGATGCGGAAATATCATAAACGCGATCCGGATAGTGGAAAGCAATCCGTCTGTGATGAAACATATCCTACAGAATTTTTTTTTGATTTTTTCTTTAGTCCATCGTGGTTTCAAAATATACAAAAATATTTTTAATTTACGAATAATTTTTAATTTTCATTAATGTATCAACTCAAATAATAAAAAGTAATTTCATTTCTCGCCTAAAGAAATGACACTTTTGTTAATAGATTAAATTCTATCGATAGTATGAATCAATTTGATATCAATAAAATTATTGGTTTATCAAAAGAGCCAATTGCCATTCTGTTATAGTTTAATTCAATTTTATAGCAGGTGCATATACTTTGTATCGGATGAATCATATTCATCATTTTAAAAATATATCTACATAGTTAACAAGTTAAATGAATAAAAAAGGGATATAAAAGTATTATTGATTGATCGAAGTGTGACAGAGGGATAGCACAGCTGGCAGCAATTTCATTAGTTAAACACTCGTTGCTCTTACAACGGCGTTTCGATCGTGATTGAATCGATCCGGTGAAGCGTTTTAGGCCATCCAGTCGATGTCGAAGCGACATCCGACAGAGATTAAATGATATCGAGACTTGCCTCGATACTAAGCACACTCTCCTATCCAAATTACTTTCTCTTCCATCTTTTTCATCGTTAATGCAATTTTCCTCCTACTTTCTCCTTCATTTTTCCTTTTTTTTTCTCTTTCATCTTGGAACAACTTTAAATTACACTTTTTGTATAATAGTAATAGTAATACAAATAATAATAATAATAATAATAATAATAATAATAATAATAATAATAATAATGTAATTATACATAATATATAATTATTATAAAGTATAGGCCAAAAATTCCTTAATCATCTTACAAATCAATTACTCTTTTTTGAGACTTTAGATTAATTTGTTTTCGGATTGTAAAATAAGTTCTGAGACTTGTGTAATTTTACAATATAAAAAAGAAATATATTTACAAGATTTGGAAAAAGAATAATTGATTGTTGAAATCACAGGAACTATAAAAATTATTGTTATTACTGTTATTGTTGTTATTAGTATTATAATGGCATTAGATGAACATTTTTAATTAGATAGTAATTTTGTTTAATTTTCTCGACAAAATAATCGAATGAAATGAAATAAATGTCTGTGATTAATGATTGCAGGTACACCGTAGCATGTCTTGACGAGAAGGAGAAGCTCTTCAACGGGGTTTTCGGCAGTCAAGGGTTCTCCAAAATGGCGGGTGGTCAGCAGCTTCCCGAACAATACACAGTACCACAATTAGCAAGGGTCTTCCACAGTCTGCCACATCTTAACGTCTCTCTTCATTCGGTTAACAACACGTTCAATCCACATTCTGAGATTTATCTTGAGGTTAGATCATTTATTTCAATGAAATCAATGATTACTATTTTTTAAGAACTCATATTTTTTTCTTTACGTTAATTTATATGTGTGTGTATATATGTATGAAAATACGATGCAAGGGACCTACTTTCGACTTATCTAACTTTTCCAAACATTCACAATCGCTTCTAGCGATTTCAGATTTTCGAGCCTGAAAGGCTCGACCGTCTTTTGTAATAGAACGATGAAACTGTCGAAAAATGTCGATAACGATGTCAGTTTTGTCGTGTCGATTCGAGTAACTCGGTAAGACA
Organism: Vespula pensylvanica; assembly: GCF_014466175.1. Classification (NCBI taxonomy): domain Eukaryota; kingdom Metazoa; phylum Arthropoda; class Insecta; order Hymenoptera; family Vespidae; genus Vespula; species Vespula pensylvanica. Next base: position 4,409,963 of record NC_057687.1, on the reverse strand, counting down.
AGTTCGATTATTCCGATTCATCTTTTCATACATTTGTGTATGTATGTGTGTATGCACATACATATGTATGTATATATGTGTCGATAAGCCATTTGTTATCGAGATACAGAGACAAAATGCATTTATTCATATTATACCGAACGTGCTATTTTCAACTATGAATATTTTAGTATATCCTACAAATTCGAAATGAGCATTCAACAAATATGTCAAAATGTATACCTAAAAATTATTTTATGCATATCATTTTATTTATATTATTTTATATTTTTAATTCGAAATGAACATTCAACAAATATGTCAAAATATATATCTAAAAATTATTTTACGTTCGAAACAAAATACAACGATGTCGTTCGAAACAAAATATTTTTTTCGCTCGACGATTTTCAATACGTACATATAATACATATCTACACACAGGAATGAACATACGAAGAAGCAAGGGAAAAATGGAGAAACGGCGGTTCTAGAGTGGAGTTGAATTTTTCTTTTTTCTTTTTTTTTCCTATTGCTCTTTTTTCTTTTTTTTTTTTCCACGAAAATGTATTCTCGGAAATTTTGACGAAGCCGCTCCAGAAACGACGACGACAACGTGTAAGAGAAAGAGGTGGAGGTGGAAGTGGAGGTGGAGATGGAGGTGGAGAACGAGTGTTCCTTGCCCGTTAAAACCCACACATTGCCCCTAGGCGCATTATGCTATGCCTTTGTGCATTGTTTGAATTTTCCCGGGCCATTGTGCTTTCCAGTTGCACACCATGCCAGATTCTGCCACTGCAACCCGTGACGTCCAGCTAACTCGTTCGTTCATTCGTTCGTTCGTTCGTTCGTTCGTTCGTTCGTTCGTTCGTTTCTTCATTCGTTCATTCGTTCGTTCGTTCGTTCGTTCGTTCGTTTTACTACTCGAATTTCTCTTTTTCTTCTACTCCATCTTCTTCCATTTACTTCTCCAACCTTTTCGTTTCATTCTTTTTATTATTTTATTTCTTTCTCTTACTTTCATCGCTCAACACTCTCAGTTCCTTTTCACCCTTTTATACTCACGCTATCACAATCTCTAACTTTGTTTAAACAGAGTTTTAAATAAAATTTTAATTTTGTGAATATTAGACATTTCTTAACGATTATGATTTATATTAAAAGTATAATATTCGACTCCTTTAATGCACCAAATTACTATATTATCATGCTTGTTGCTGTGACGATTGATCATTTTGTTTAACTCGTAGTTCATAAAAAACTACATTGTCTTCTTTATTTTTCGACTAATCAAATCTTTCGACGCTCGTTTAACTCAAGTCTTGACAAACAATTAATTGTTTAACATTGATAAACAATTAATTGTATGTCTGTATACATAACTACACGTTTTAATTGTAAGAAATATCTTTATTTAAAATCATCTGTACTAAACCTGTTATTTATTGAGCCAGTATTTTTGAACATTTAATTAGAATTTTAAATAAATGGTCAATATTTATAATAAAATATCAGTAAGTAATATAATAGACGCAAGCCTGATATTTAATTATTTATATTGTTCAAATAATTCATATATATTGACTACTCAATTTAGAAAATACTTATAATTAATTAATGAAAACAACTTACCAAGTAAATAGAAGCATTACATTAATTTTAGTTCTAAATATAATATTTTATTTATGCGATAGTTCGACATTTCGAGATTATTTATTAATCATTTTATTAATTTCGCGTTTATTAATTTATCATTCCATATAGATTTTACATTATCATAAATTTTATCATTTTATATAGTAGACATTGTTATTAATTTTGAGGTAAACATATATGTATACGTATATTCAATAACTATGAATATGATACGAGTTTGACGTCACCGAGCTATATCATAAATCTATTAACTTGTAAGGGAGATGATATAATAATGGAATATAATGTGCAGTGAATGCAAAGAATCGCTCGAGTAAATATTACGTCTCTATTAAGAAGACAATAATACTCGTACCTCGAAGTCGGTGAAATGGAGTTGGTGAGAATATAACGTGTACGTCCACGTAAAGCTCGACGTCTCGGAACGAACTGACCTATTGTTTGCAATGACATCAACGACCGGAACTATAATGCAGGGCAGGTATATACGAGATGTTTGACTACGTTGAGTTTTCGGTGTTCTGTCGAGTAAGCTTTGATGTTTAAATCAACTCTTCTATCTACAAATACTCTTGAGTACCTTATACTATATAAATACATTATGTACGTGTACATATTTAATAAACATATATAGTTTGCTAAGTAATCATTGATAGACGGTATCGTTCAAGCAATCAAGAATTACACAATTTTGTAAAATAATATCCATTTACATATATGACGATCGCAATACGACAATAATGATGGTTACATACGATGAGGACGACGACAATGATTCGAATAAATTATATATACAGTGAATTATATATTATGACTAATTGGAAATTGAAAATTCATCCTGCTCGATTGTACTCCGTTCGTTTGAATTTAGAAATTATAGCGATAATTTAGAATGATTTAGATGAATTTAGAATTTAGAAAGCGCGTAACGATCGATTAGAAATATATACTAAAACGAATTGATTGACCAATAATTTACACTAGAGAATACAAAACAAAAGGAAAAGAAAAGAAACGAAGAGAAAAAGAAAAGGCATAATTTCGCAGAGAAATTACGTTCCACTTGAATATTCGTCGGAGGTAGTCCTTGAAAAAGCAAGCTCGGTTTAACTCTTTCCCTTTCTCTTTTTCCCTATCTTTGGTGTTACGTCGAAGAGAGTAATGGTGGTGATGGCGAGTGGTGGATTCGAGGGGGACACGAATAGATGCGAAATTTCGTGCGAATGCGTTGCTTTTGCAATAGGGAGTGAGTAAGAGGTGAGTAGGGTTGAATTCCTTCGTAGTCGAGATTCCCATAAAGAACTTGGTGGAAACCGAGTCAGGAAAGGTGGTGCCTGTTGGTGCCTCTGGCTGACGGAGACCCACGTCTGAGTACCCTCGACGCGACACCGAGTCGTGGTAATTGGGTACACCAGGAGGACTGTTTATCCCGCTTCAACATATTTTTTTTTAGACTCGCCCTTCAACAAGCCACCCTCTAAAACTCGCACACAAACACACATGCGCGCTTCTTCGCTCGACTCATTTTCACTTATTTTTTCTCCACGTCCTAATCGGCTAATTGAGACTCGAATGTTTTTTCAGGAACGATGTCCTAAAGAAATCAAGCTTGAAAATTGTATTAAACAAATATCGATTCTAGAAGATTACCAATAAATCCGTATAAACTATTTCAAACTCATTACACGAATTCACTTAATTAATGACTCCTAGTATGGAAAATATTTTTCGAATGATTTCAAATATTATAGAACGAAAATATCCATTCACCTTTATAACGTCAAGGCGATAAGAATGTTTCTGAACGAAACAAAATAAGCAAGTAAAAAAAAAAAAAGAACAAATGAGAAGAAGAAAGAAAAATGTTAATGATCGTTGTTAATAATTACAGAGCCTGGGTATCCTCGGGAGTATTCCTGCAGCCTGGTTGATCCTGACGTTACTGGTACTGTTGGTTTATCTAGTAACGAGATGCTGCGACCGGAAGCCGCGGCCCAGGAGGTCGATAACCCTGCTGAAGTGTTCGCTGGCCATCCTCGCGTTACTCTGCTGCGGAGCGGTCGCCGTTGGCCTTTACGGCAACGACGACGTTCACAATGGTTTGGTACAATTAGTCGCGGCAGCGAAGAACGTCGACGGGATCCTCATGGGCGTGAGAAACCAGGTTCGACCTCGATCGATAAACTAAACTATCCCTCGAAGACGTGCCATTCCAAATGAAACGCGTTTCGTGTTTGATACTGGACCGCAAGATGTTTCGAATCGCTTGGATTATTACTCGACAAATTCCACGATCTTCAAAGTCTAAATAGATACCAGATTATTCCGAATATGTAGGGGGATATTTGAGGATAATATAAATACATCTGCATTATTTAAAATTATTCAAATTCAATGTATAGTTATATCTATTAACATATTCAATGAGACATATGTACATTTTAATTAAACAGTAATTTGCATACAACATATGGCAACAAAAGTGATAGAAAATTTGCAATAGAGGTTCGATCGATAACGACGATTGACCATCGGCAATAACCACGTTCTCTCTCGTTCATTGTATACAGCAACGATTCTAAATTATCGTTCGATCCCGAATCGCAAATAATCGAATCATTCGAACGTTTCGAATTTCATTAGCTGCATTTTCTGTTCGGTATCGGTATGAAAACTCGATGGACTCGAATACCGTCATCGTAAATTATAACTGCTCTTGCGGTATTACTCGAGTTAAGATCCATCGTATCGAGGTCGATACGATTATCAAGTGTCTCTGTCTCTCTTTCTCTCTATTGCATGCTGCAATCAGTGTTTCCTTTGCGTTGCTTAATATAAAACACGTCATTTATTGGAAACGGATATGTATCGAAAATGTATCTTGATCCAGCCTTTAAGTAGAACATGGAGAAAGTCGAACGGCTCTTTGCACGACTAGTTAAATTTAGAATAAACAAAAAAAGAATAAATAGATGTATGTGTGTATGTGTGTGTGTGTGTGTGTGTGTATATAGAAAATATATCTTTTTTACTCCACAGACAGACACCATAGAGGCGACGTTACAAGAGAAAGTACAGCGACAGTTGACCGCTTTGGGGGACGAATTTGATGCACCTGTTAGCAACAAAACAATGTTGGGTCTACTATTGGTAGCATTGAATAGTATGAAACAAAACACGAGCATTGCCGTCAACCGAAGCTTCGAAATACGAAAGCCATTAAGCGGGATCAGTCTTGCAGGAGCCATTAGCATGGGAGAAAAAATCGAGCAACTGAGGTGGCCCATTACTATGGCGGTACTGAGTGCACTTCTTGTTCTTTGCGTTGTACTAGTAGTCGGAGTTGCTAGACACTCGAGATGCGTTCTAATTACGTAAGTGTTTAGAAATGAAAAAGAAAAGAAAAATAGAAGATTTTAGAAAAGTTCTTTTTTCGAATATAAAATCGACAAACGGATAAGTTCGATCGTTTTCAGATTTTCTGTATTTGGGCTATTCGCGGTAATAGTTTCTTGGTTGATGGCCTCCCTTTACTTGGCAACGTCGGTTGCCCTCGGTGATCTCTGTGTGTCACCGGATGGTTATTTAACTAGATCGGTACCCTCCACTTTGGCCTCCGAGGTGCTCTCGTATTACACGCATTGCGAGAACACTCGCACGAATCCTTTTACACAGAGACTAAGAGACGGACAACGAGCTGTAGAAAATATGAGGCTAAACTTGAATACTGTTACACGCTTAGCGATAGATCTCTTCAAGGAACAGCACGATCAACTAAAGCCCAAGTTGAGTAGCCTCTCAACCGACGTTAACGCGGTCAATAGACTCGTATCTGGTCTAGCAACGTTACTAGACTGTAAGCCACTTCACAAGCAATACGTTCATGCTGCTAAAAGTTTATGTCACCTGGGATTGTAAGCATTAATTTCAATCGATGATACTTTTTCTAATTATTCTTATCGCGTTACGCGGCAACTCCCATAAACTTTTGCATTAAGATCATACTTTTCAGATACGGCCTTACCTTCATGCTTCTTGCGAGTCTAGCCGCTGGACTATTTTTCACTGTTTTGGTATGGGTTGATTCTCACACGTGGATATATATCCGCAAACGGTGAGTTTGGATTAAATTTGAAATCGAATATTAAGAAATAAATGAACAAAATATGATGCCTGTTACGATTTGTTCTAGAAGAGATTACCATCAAGTGGATGAACAAGATCCATATTTGCCACCATCGGCAGCATCTCAAGCGATAGCAGCTAGGACCCTTCGTGGCCAAGGGTCGTACCCGCCTACAGCCCCCTCTCTTAATCCGAATGCTCATGGCACCCATAATACCATTAAGCAGCCTCTATTGCTAACGCCGCCCCCGCCGTCCTACGCTACTGCGACTGCTCGAGCACGTCAGCTGCACGAGAGCATGTTAAAGTTTGTGCATGAGACTTTTTTATGTTTTTTCTCCTTACATACTCGTACTCTTATCGAACGAGATCTTTCAAATGAAATATCCAAAGATTTTATCACCGAGACGATGTCGGTGCGTTTCAATATTTTCGCGGGAATACCGTTTTTCTAATGCCATCATTGCTGATTGCTTAGAATAGATTTGATGAGTTGTTCAACTTTTTTATAGACAATGTGCATTAAAAATCGCTTTTCGGCGAGGTTTATTTAAACGAATTTGTTACTCGATATTATCATAGAGAATAATAGTTTGAAGCATCAGTGTTATAAAATGGAGCATGGACATAAGTTTTCTATACCAAATTTTTTATCGAACTGCTAGGAAAAACTAATTAAAAAACTTAAGTATCTTGTTACTATGTAGATGTTAGAAAGCAAATGTCCAAGCTCTAGCGATTATCAACGCAAGGCTCAGCTGCGCCTTTTTCTGAATGTCGCTTTCGTTGTTATATAGAATATATTACAGTGCACAGGATAGTGAATACTGATTTTATCTTTTGATCACGTTATCTTGAACTAACAGTTGTTTCATTAAAACTACGTGATTAAATCGAACACGGTAACTGTGTGCGTTCGATGTTATATATATATATCTATATATATTTTTTTATTACTATCTCGTTGACTGTATTTTAACATGTTTGTATGAATTATAATGTTTCGATGTTTCAACGACGAATGTTCAAACGATATTAAATTCATTAGTGACGCTCGAATTATTATTACATCTTCACGCATAATTCATAACTGTTTGATTTCTTGTTCGTTTGATTTTCATTATCATTGACATCTACGTTTTCTTTTTCTTTTTTTCTTAGATTAAATGATTCGAATTGACATAAGTTAAGTGACAAGGAATCACCCAAGAGAAAGATAATGCTGCAACTTTGTTCTCTTTTGTTTACCGTTTATAGAGGTGGGGGTGTTAACGGGAGCGGAGGAGGCGGGGATCACAAATCGTCTCAGCATAATCAGCAGTCGACAGGTGGACGAACTGAGCACCGTTCTGGACTCGGAGATCAACCTGGCCAGTACGCGACTTTGAGCAAGCAATGCAAAACTTTAGAATCTAGTGATTTCTACTGAGGGCACGCCCCCGCAGGGTCTGGTGAGCTCATATTTCAAAACAAAGATATATACAAATAATAATGAATTCTTTCCTTCGTCATCTCTACATGATATTATCATATTAGAGTAATCTACTGAATATATAAAATCCTAGGTAGAGAACCACCTTGGACACCAAGCGTGGCATCCTTTACCGGTACTCTGTCTCACAATTCACACGGACCTGCACATTTGGCGACTTTTCAAGATTCGAGAAAAACTCAAACGTTGGATCCGAAAAATTTAGCCAATTTAAAACGTGGTCCAACGCCAGCGTGGAACCAAAATCGTCCTTTACCACCGAATCCAGCAAACCAACCGAGTTGGGAGTTCGAGTCGCGATCGCAAACTAATATGAATCAATTCCGATCATTAGTGAGGAACAAGGCGCCTAACATTCGCATACAAGATCAAATGCAAGACCAAGTGAGAACGTTGGATAGAAATTTCACTCGTAGCCAGTTTAATGGTACGGCGCAAAATAATGCTGTACCTAACATGTACGGTACATATAACAGAGCACATGGAAGACAAGAAAAACCAACGGTAGCTACGTTGAGTCAAGTACAGGGTAGCGATCCTAATCTATACGCTGTTACGGAACTTTAAGCGACCTATTAATAACACCAAAAGAAAAAGAACAGAATACAGTCAAAATAAAAATGACCATTATGAGAGAAAACGAATAAATACGGTCTAACAAAGCAAGGAATTTCTTAGAAAATGATTTGAGTAAACGCTTCTGGAGTTCCTACATGGATGCTTGAACGAACGAGATCTTTCGTTGATTTATGTAAAAAAAAAAAAAGAAGTGAAGAAATGTAAGAAGAGGAGAGGAAGGGTGATCAAACATGTCTCGGATATTAGAAATTACAGAGGCGTGCTATATTATATATATACATATATATATATATATATGTGTGTGTATATATATATAAAATTTTGTATTTGTATATCATGTACAGAAAAAATAGGTCAATCCTTCTACGTTAGTCCTTTTCCAACCGACGGCCATTACTGTCTCTCTCTCATTCGAGATACGTGATCTAGAAAATCTTCGGAAAGATCATTAATCCACGAAGAAAATGATAATATCCAGTGTATATATATGTGTGTGCGTATATATATATATATATATATATATATATATACACACATATGTACATATATATTTGGTCATTGTTATTTTCAACTCATGATTTACAGGAACGTAAAAAAAGAAAACAAAAAAAAATTTATATTCTAATCGCATATACAAATGAGAAAGTAAACTTTCATATGTTCTAAACTCTTATCGATAACATCGATCCACGATATCTAATATGAAGGAGATACTAAAAGGACAATTTTTTATATCTTTTTTATATTTTTATTCATGCGATGTATAATGTGAAATCCGTATTGATTTTTTGTGAATCATTCTGTAAACTTGTAACGAGTACGTAATACGTGTGTGTGTGTGTGTATATATATATATATATGTATGCATATGTATGTATGTATATATATATATATATATGTACGTATATATAGAAGAGAAAAGAAAACAAAAATATAAAACAGATCAGTGGTACATACGTATATTTATCATCGTTAATATTTTAAGTCTGGAACAAAATGCAGCACTAAATGACGAATCTGAAGATTTTTACGAGCAACGCACTCCCAAATGAGAATTTTTATTAAAAGAATAATTCGCGATATACTGCCAATACTCAGGCGAATATATATATATATATAAAAATATATATACTTTTTAAGTACAAATGTAACGGAAGCACACGCAACATACACAAACGTGTCGATCAACGACACGTTCTTTTTTCAGTTTTGATACGACTAGTGCAAAGTTAAAATTAATAAATAAATAAATAAATAAATAATAATAATAATAATAATAATAATAATAATAATAATAATAATAATAATCGTCTGATGTATCAGCAAGTCGACGCATAACAAAAAAAGAGGATTTCAAATATTATATAGCCTTTTGAAATTTATTTACCACAAGGTAAATAAATATACATGGCCTTTTGTGTGGAAGTATTGGAAGGGCAGATCTTTCTTACGTGTTTTTGTTTTTCAATCGTAAAGTAATAATAGTAATAATAATTAATAATGATTATTAATAATAATTATAATAATATTAAAGAAACAAGTAAAACAAACAATACATATATATATATACATACACACACACACACACACACGTACACATATACGCACCACACGAATATATACAGACAGAAAAATACTTAAGCTATTGAATTTTCTGCGGAGCGCAGAGTCTTCCTATAAGATGTTTAACAAGTCTAAACAAGACCTAAATAAATAAAAGATTAAACGATTTAAATGATAAGTTATCAACGAATCTGTGTAGATGACTTTATATTCCGCAAATAATTCAGTAAACTTGTAAATAATATATTAATTTCTTAAGATAATCGAGTAAATGTGTAAAGTGTGATAATTTGAATCTAGATGTTACGAGTTTTAAAACAAAAACATAACAAATACACGTTATTCTGTACCTTCTTATTTCACCGATTTTCCAAAATAAAAAAAGAGGAAGATAGAGAAAGAGAGAGAGAGTGCCATTTCAGGAAGAAAGAAAGAAAAAAAGAAAGAAAGAAACGTTCTATCATAACTGTAATTTCCAGAGTGACTTTAGGATCTTATCTTCGATATAATTCGTAAAAACATTACCATTGCAATATTAAATATACAGAGTAGGTGTAAGAAAGGTGAATGCAAATAGCGAAAGTTTCATCGGATGTAAATAATTGTAATATTTATTAAAGAGAGAAGAGAGAATCGTAGCGCATAGGATAGTAACATTTAGTTTAGTTGAACATTAATTATAAGTAATCGGCGATTAATAACATTTGAGAAGCACATGCACACACATACACATATACACACATACACATACATACAGCACGTACGCAAATCCAAAAAACGAACTATGCGTGCTGTTTATTTTGCTGATAGAAGGCAAAGTATCCTAGTCACTAAATAAAACTTGTGTACGTTCGTTTAAACGATGAAAAGGAAACAGGAGATGAAAGATTTAAGGAATAAAATAAAATAAAAAATGTGAAAAGAAAAGATCTTGCCAAATTAACAAAGGAGCTCAATTTTTCAAACGCAAAGAGAAAACAAAGAAAAAGATACTAAACTCTTTTATCAGATAATTGTACTATTACTACTATTACTATATCTAATATCATTGAAGCTACATTAGATACGAGCGTCAGACACAGGCCCATACCTTTCTTAGATCTTTAAGGGGAGAATATTATTCGTGAATAAATAAAACGTAAAGTGTAACACGACTTCGTTCTAATTCAGTGTTCTGAGATATCACTGTAGTTTAATAATAATAATAATAATAACAATAATAATAATAATAATAATAATAATAATAATAATAATAATAATAATAATATTTGCCAACGAGTAATTATGATATTAGTTATTTTGTAAAAATTATATCTTTTTTTTCGAATTGTTTTTCAATTAATATTAATGTAATTAATATCAACTTACATATTTTTGTATATATACATATATATATATATGTGTGTGTGTGTGTATATATGTATATATATATATATATCGACAAACAATTTCATTAGAGCTAAGCTTTATTTTTTAATTACGTAAATTCATATTTAATTAAATTTTATTCATACATAATTAACTTAATCGTGCAAATCATTCATTTTTAAGTCTGTAGAATTTGAAATAAAGTTTCTAACTTTAATATGAATTTCTAAGCAAGTTCAAAATTTATTTAAATATTCAATCCTTAAAATATATTCACGCGCGCGACGATTGCCTTGAATAAAGGGAAAAAATGAGATCTATTAATGATAATAGATATAAATAAATAATGAGAAAAAACTCGGGCGATATCGAAGAACACTGATTATAATAATTTTAAGAATAGTGACGAAAAACTTAGAGAATGAAAATCGTCTCTGTCGTTGAAGACTGCTGCAACACGCGCAAACGGGATCAAATACACAGAATTGTCCAAGTTAACAAAGAAAAAAAAAAAAAAAATGTAATACAATACTTAAAAAAGATCGAAAAACTCAAATGTTTAACACAGTCCAAAAGCGTGTATAATAACACGTTCAAAAATATTTTTCTGAATTGCTCAGAAGAGAATGGAAAAGCTACAACTGAAAAGTAAAAGATAAAGCTAACTCGATAAAAAAGAAATCATTGATTGGTCCAGTCAAAAAAAGAATTGTGCACACAAGTTTGTACGGATACAGTGACATCGACTATTTGCAAGTTGATGAAAGCAAAGCTAGGAAAAGGAAATATTGTTAAATTCTAAATATGCGAGAGTCGTACGTACGTAGTCTAGACGATTGTTGATGAAACTTTTATTCTAATCGTTTGTCAATTTGTACCATTAAAAAAGAAAAAAAAAATAATACCAGATTCTGAGAGAGAAAGAGAGAAGAGTTAAGAATCACTTTTTCTAATAAGTACAATTGCATTTAATTCCCGCTAAATCGTTTTTATACAAGTGTGTATGAAGCGTCGGGTAGAACACATGAAGAAGATAGAAAAATTAGTAAAAGTTGAAGAAGATGTACGAAGGGATACGAAGGGCGAGAAAGAGAAAGAGAGAAAGAGAATTAATTATTTTCGAAAGAATTGATAGTGGAAGTAGTATAATTATAGGACACAAAGAAATATCCATTTTGAATTGATGCATTGTCTGATATGAGCCTAAAACAACTTATCACAATAATTATTAGCAATCAAAAGAAAAGAAAAGAAAAAAAAAAAAAAAAGGAAAAAAAGGAATAATAAAAAAGAAAAGTCATTGACGAATAAAACAAAACGTATTACACATCGATTAAAAGTACGAACATGTGATAATATATCATTTATCATCTTTTACTTGGATTCTGAACGACCTAAGCTTTTGTGCACCCTGAAAGACTGATATTGTATGATTCAAAGCGCTGTAATCATTTGTTTAGATTTTTTAACAAGCGATTAATTATGGTAATATCTTTAAAAACCTTTAAATATGTTACATTGATACATCGTTTTTTTTTTTTGCAACGTTTCGACGTTTTGAAATGCATATATATATATATGTGTATGTATATATATATATATATATATATGCATATTTGTCGGTCATGACATGGTGAACTTTTTGTTTTCCCATAACGACATTGTTATAATAGAATCTTAAAGCGTTACGATACTAATTTTTAAGAGAGTAAGTTATATATGTGAATATATTTTGTGTTTTTCTCTCATTGCGCGAAAGAGATTTACATATTTACAAAGTGTGCAGAGGCTATTGAAAAAAAATGTATTATAAGTTAAGATTTCAATAAACGTTTCTTTTTCGTCCGCGCAATATAGGTAACTTTGAATGAAAATCGTAGTAAAGAAAATTATTTCAAGAGTATAAGCCGAAATCTGTCACTGGATGACATTTCTGTGAGTTACAATTGTGTGTAATTGCCATATGCGAGATTTAATTCCTCCTATTGTAATGGTATGCGAATATTGCAAAAAGAGAAATAAAAATATAAATAAGATGCGTAGATTGTTTTAAAAAATTCCTTAAAAATCCAATTTTTCATACTTTTTATAACGTTGTTATGTCAATTACGTATTTTAATATTTATTTAATAGCAATACTTTATTACAACTGTTTGGTACATAAATATACATACAGCTTAATTTATTTTATTTATCCGTCAACAATGCATGATTATTTCATAATGAAAACATTTTACCTCAATAATTGCACTGGAACTTTATACAAATTCCATTATGCGTGATTAAATGTTATTTAATTTAGCAACATTTGAAAAATTTTAGCTTGCTTCACTGTACTTCTAATGTCTTTGGTGATTTATTTTTTTATTTCTTGAATATTTCAATTACCGTTAAGAAACTTAATTACGCTTTTCCTTTTTTTATTTCTTTACTTAACAAAAAAAAAAAAAAAAATAAAGAAAAAAATGGAATAAAGGAAATATTTTTTACATAGAGAAGAAGATTATCAAATATACGGCACTTATTAATACTCAAAGAAATCACAATGTCACGTTAACTTATCGCGAGTTATTAAATATCATTTATCGTTCATAGTTGTGCTAGAAAAGCATTATATTTTCTTATTAACATTAACGTGATGAATAAAAACAAATTGATCGATATTAGGAAATATTACAATTTAATACAAAAAGAAAAAGAAAACAACAAATTTTATTATAAAAATGCATTGCCTGGCCAAAAGAATGATAATTAAAAATCTATTATAACACTTTATTTGTCATAAATATATCTCTTTGTTGTTATTCATCAAGTTTATTCAAATTAATCTTATATTGAGAAAATAATGTAATATTGTTTTCAATGATATAGAAAGAAAGCTACTGTGCTATGAAAAAGATGTATCACCAGGCGATTAATTATATAAATTCGTTAAAGAAGTAATTTGATACACTTAATAAGTACACGGGGCCAAGGATAATTTAAAATTGAATTAGACTGACAAAGAAAATGTCTATAATAAAAATTTCCGTAAAAAAGAAAATCTACATTTTAGAAATTTAAAATGATTTATAGCTCTTATATAATCGCTTAAGAAGCAATCAGCAATCTTTTACTTTACGATGTTGTTAACAAGCTTTTTAATATACAAATTTTGGAATTAATACTTCACTCTATAAATAGTAATGTATTCTTTTTTTGAAAATATCTTACATAATTTTTATAAATTCATTGCTTACCTGTCAAGTCCACTTTTTTTTATTATTTGAAGAGAGAAATCATTGTTATATTTATAACGTGTGTAATATTTACTACGATTTAACTTCACTAGATTCTTCTTTAACTTGAGGATGACAAGTAGTATTTGTTATTACCGAAATACTTTTACCACTTTGAAGACTGGAATGACTGGATGATCGACTATGACTTTGGCTTCCAGCTCCAACAGGTGTTTGTACAAGTGGTTGAGGCGGTGTTCTTGCACCAGAACCATTGCTATTGGTTGCGTTTGGTTGTAATTGCATATGATACTTATAAATATTTTCCGTACTCTCGACAACTCCTATTTCGAAAGAAAAGAAATATGCATAAGAACAAATATATATAACCATCGAATTTGTTAAACTTATTAAATATGCTTATTCGTACCAGCTTGTAAATTTAAACTGCGTCCACGCACTCCAGTTTCTTTAGAAGGAGGACTCCACCAATTGACTAATGTTCCTACTACAGGTACATGCCTTAAGATACCCTCTTGCCAAAGTTTCTCTGCATTTTCTCTTTCTAAATCTGTTTGTGCTGCTTCGATACCTCTTTTAACCACTTCTGATATAGTATCTAATAATTTTGAGCTCGCCTCTACCTCTTGCCCTACTTGAAGAACCAAAGACAACAATTCTGCTACATCTACAAAGCACGATACAAATTATGATGTAATATAAAAGTATGGTCACTTAGATAATCTAATTAATCAACTGATACTTATAACAAAAGAACCTGTATCTTGCGTAACCATGCCAAATCGCACACAAGCTAATCCATCTGCTCCTTCGCCAAGAGAAAAAGCAGCATCCGTACTCCGTAAAGCTTCTACCAATTGAGTATTTAATTTATTCAATTCCTCTTTAGCCTGATCCGTCATAACATGAATCCAAGTTGGTGGAGCATATCTAACACCACCTAAGCCTGCCCAACCTGGCATTTCTACCAAGTGTAATGAATCGTTCTCAGAAACTAAACGAACGAAAGTATCTTTGTGTTCTACTGTGGCCAATAAGATTTCCTAATGATAAAACATGATTATGTTTCATTGTAAAAATATATTACATAATATTCTTATTATAATAAAATTTAGATTTATCTTACTATCTGTTGCTCCAGGCATGCTACTACATTATCTATATCTTCAGAAGTCGGTGGTTGTTCAGGACTTTCCAAAGGACAAATGCGAATAGCGACACCATGATGTTCGATTTCACAAAGTTCTATTTGCACATTTTCTATATCCCTCTGCAAGATTTGTCCCAACCAAGAATTTAATTTATCGTAATAAGGCGGTACACGTTCCAGGGTTTGAGGATCACGATCCGCAGGCACAAACTGAAAAACTAATGCACTCGAAACAATTTCAAATATTTGTGAATTGTTAACAGGGTTCGCCAAAAGATCGTTTACTGTATATGATCCTGATTCACCACCAGGTACTTGACTCTGAAATAATTTTATTAAATTTTGTTTAGAAAATTTCTTTAAAAACTTATTTCAGTAAATATGTATGTAACATACCAATAAATTAATACAACTGAGTTTTTTAATTTTATTATACAATTCTTCAATTGCTGAAAAACATTGTTTAAACCTATTCTGTACACCATCTCTACCTAGAGCTTGCAATGTACACCACAAAGGTAACGTTGGTAATTTTCTTGACAACGAATCTGCCATTAAGCCAGACATAAGGGATAATGTTGTGTCTCGTGTAGTGGGCCTTCCACCTTTTGTATCTGTTAATCTATACAATGTCTGCGTAATATTAATTAAGAAAAAACAATTATTACTTCTTACCAACTATTTTTCCAATCAGATCACAATTGAATTAGAAACGGAATATTTAAAAGGATACAACAACTGGTAACGATGGTACACCTAACCATATACCTAATGGTAAAGTAATACTATCTGCGATCTTTAAAGGCTAAAACAAAAAATATATATCATTATTCATAAACTTATTATTCACGTATACGTAAAGAATATTAATTCAATTACCAGATCTCTTGTAGAGTTATTCAATGCTAGTGCTGCTAAGGAATGACCTCTTAAATGAAGCCAAACATTATACTTATCACAAATTGCACGCAATCGTGTGATATTATCACAATGTCCTGTTAATACAGACCCTGCTTCCGCCAAAACTAATAGTGGTGTTACATTATTAGATTGCGTATCTTCTGCTAAACGTCTTTCTAAAGCAGCAACATCCATACTATAACGTGATCCGAACATAGTATTATGAGGAATAGGTCTTACACAATGAAGTGGTAAAGAAAGCTGTAATCGAAGAATTATTATCACATAATATGCAAGTATTTTAAAAGATATTATTCGTGCATTAAATTGTTAGATAATACCAAAATTTATGTACCTGTCTACACAAATGCTGAACGACAGCTAAAGGGGCAGCTACTGAGCTATAAATAAGAGGTGACGATGAAGCAAGAGCTGTAAATCCTTCTTCCATATATCTAGGATATTTACGATGTAGAGCTAGTCTAGTTACTCTAACCAATCCTTCCAAATGATCTTCATGGAACGAAGAAGCACAATCCATAAACCGAAAAATATGACTAAGCCATCTCGTTGTGTCTGCAGCTAAGCGGCCAGCTAATCTTTGAGCATGAGACCTTGGAAGTGCAACTGCATAAGCAGAGATAGTATGTGCTATTAAAGCTAGTTTCGCTGTTTCCGTCAAAGTAGGTAAATTAGTAACTTGACTATTCGCTTGTTCTCCCGTATCATCTTCTGTAGTTTGCGGTGCATCTTCGTGAATAACTAAATCCTGTGAAAAGTTAAAATAATAAAAAATAAGAATACTATATAAATTCTCATTTAAATTCGATCATCGATCATACCAAAAATAGATATCACAAAATTCCATCAAATCAGAAACAAGATTTTGAGAATTATTATTAAAATTTGCAAACATAATGTGATAGATATTATTTGTGAAACTCAATTTTAAAATAAAATCGTCAACATTCGAAATTGCCTCCAATGTACAATCTCCAGTATAAAACAGTCTGATAGTGGTGAACACGCGACGAATAACCAATAAGAAGAGAAGTCTAAGCTATGGGAACCAATCATTTTCTCACGTTCGCAAATCTAACCAATCATGTAACAGCAATGGCGTCCATCGAGTATATTTACCTGTATCAAACTTAATATTTCTTCAGGACTTTTTGCACGCGAAAGAAAACCCGAAGTATTGTTCCATGTTGTACCACCACCATCGGCAGCTCTTTCAACAGCTTCCTCGAGACGAGAAATCACTTGCGAAGCTTGAAATTCAAGCGTACTTACATCGTTCGTCGTGGACCCGCCTCCACTACTGACCTGTCAAAATTGTAGCGGATAAATAAACCGCGTGTAAAGATACGTTTACATAAAAATCAAATCGTCATATTCGACATGATATTTGCCACTTTCGCGTTTCACACACACACCAAACAATATTCTCTATTTTCACGCACCTCGAGAATATTCTGCGTTATATTTTCCATCGTTGCTTTATCGTTTGTCTCTGCCTCCTCGGCCATCGTGGCAGTAATCGTGGCGCAGTGACGTTGTCACGCGTTTCACGGCTCCCTCTTCACTGTCTCTTAACCTTTATTGTATCTACTTTTTTTCTTCGCTATCCGTTTTTAATAATAATTCAACTTTTACACTGAGATATCAAAGATTTGTCTTGTCACGTGTTCAACACCGTCGAAAGATACGAACAGTTTAGTTTCTAAGAATTTATACACCTCTCTAGTCGACACTCTCACATATCTCTCGCTATTAAGGGGGCGCCAAAATATTGACTGTACGGCACTTATTTTATCGATATGACCGCTGTAGCGCTAGTAGTTCGACTTTTGTGATAATACACCGCTCTACCAATCTACTGTTATAATTTACGAACGAATTCGTGAAGAATGAATTACGAAGATATATATTTTTGTATTAAATGTTTTTTCTTTACAAAATAAACGTCGAAATGTTTTATACATATATTTTATCGATTTTGTGATCATTGTGTAAAAAATAACGATAAACAAAATTTTGATATTGATATAAGAGGAGAGAGTGTTTCATTTGATATTTCTAATATTTGTATATGTATTAAAAGAAAATATGCTTGAATGGAATAATTAGATGATATAAGAAATACGATAGAACGATATTAATATCTTTTTTATAGTTTGACAATGAAAAAAATATTCCATACAATTGCAACAATTACCGATGAAAAAAATATATAGATGTACATAAGAAACTATAATATTTCTATCGCTCCATTTGTATTCATTATAATTCATTTATGAAGTTTTTCTGTTTAGTTTTCCTGTATATCGTTCATTATCATTGTAACAATACTTTCCATAAATTTTTGGCTTATAATACGGCAATAAATAACTTTCTATAAAGTATATAATAAAGTATTTATAAAATATGCAATATCTATATTAAATTCATATTGGTAACAAATTCTTTATTTCACGAATTGGAATTACTTTGTATTCTTCAGCGAACTTCAATAATTTAATAATGAAACTTATTTTATTTTTATTGGTACTGTTTCTTCTTTCTCTTATAAAAGTAAAGATTAATTATAAAAAGCTTTACATTTTGCGGACTAATAGTACATAAAACACTTTATAAATTTATATAAATATTTAAAGTTTAGCAGCTACAAAACCTCTTATAGAGATGACATTATAGTTGTCTAACAAACATAGTTGCTTTTTTAAAAGGATTCTTTTCTTATGCGTTGACAAGGATTTACGTTATAAATTCTCATGATAGCACTTTCTGTTCGATTTTTATGATCGAAAGCTCGTTTGAGAGATAAAGATTTTATACACGAGATTATGTTTTTAGATTTTTGAAAAATGTTATTTTCTTTATTAAAATTGTTCGACAATTTTTTGTAGTAATTTTTAAAAGTAATTTTCCTGCAAGTAAAGGCTTATTTAAGAAACTTAGGAAGATAATCTCGTATAGAAAAACTTTATCTTTCGAATGACTCTATAATCATTATTATCGGACAAAAATTGCCATCATAAGAATTTATAATGTAAATCCTGTTTTTAGCTGTTTTTCTTTCAATTTACGAGGGCTCAGTGGCGCTAATTTTCATTCGTGTCGAAAAATCGAAGCTTCTTCCCCCACTACGCACCTACATTTGATGCTTTGAATGATGGTCGAAAGAAAAAGAAATGATTCGTAATTCTTTAGAATATATAAAACGTGAAGAAATATTTCTACATATTTATACTATTTCAAGCAGTTTATCACATTTCCCTCGAAGCGTGTGTGACTTCAACGACAGGTACGGACAAAATATAAACTATAAACGCGAGTGAGTAACATTGTTCCCACCATATGTTTATCTTATCGGTATATAAACTTGTGTTGGTTATATCCCCTTCACACGTGTATAATAATCAGTTTCGTGTAAATTAAAGTAAGCAATGTTATTAGTAGACTGTGTAGTTACATTTTTCAATCTCTCGTACGTATATCTATTTTTAATAATAGTGTCCATGTGCAGTGATCTGTGCTATATACGATATCGATATGCATTTGTTTCACGACAAAGAATAATAAGTATAATTGATACATATAATAAATAGTTAATTTAAATTTGCGACAAAAAGCAAGGTTTTGTCGAATGTTTTGTCAAAAATAATTAGTTAAATAATTAGAATACTTATTATATTACACGTGCGTGTGTATGTGTAATAATAATAACAATAACAATAACAATAATAATAATAATAATAATAGTTTTTTATTATTGCATAAAGTATTCTCGAAAAAATACCATTTCTTAACAGGATTTTATTTAAAGAAAATAAAGCTTTTTTAAAAATTCGAAGATTAAATCTTCGTCTTTAAGATGAAATTTTGTTCATCAAAACTACTATAAAATGACGAGTGATGAACAACTCTTTAAGAATAAAGTTTGCAGTAATCTATTTTTCAGGAAACTGCAATCGACAAAATAAAAAAAACAAGTATCGATCTGTTTTATCGATTGTTTTATACGATAAGATTTTAATAATAGGCTTAGTAGATAAGTTCTATTTTACCGATTACTAGATGTGTAATAATCTTTTATCGACCAATATAGACCAAATAAGTAGTGATTTCTATCTTACCGATCAGTAACTGTAAAACTTGTTTACTTACCAATGGTGCAAACCACCAGTCGGTAATAATGAAATCTATTTTAACAGAGATCTTTGTTCTCCTTTTTGAACGAATTCCATGTATCAACTCGCCTGATGGTTTTCGTGAGAATTTTCAAAAGATCATTCGATTCAACAGTTTTCGATAATTTAGAGTTTGAGTGAGCCTTTGCTTTATTTCAGTAAAACAAAATATTTATTATTTATATATATACCTTAGGTCTCTATTTGTTAAATAATAACACCTTAAGTTTGATATTCGTCACTCGTTTACACTCGTCTGAAGTAATTATTGATATATTCGTTTCTGATTATATCATTAACGAAGTTAATAATTTACTGTACATATAATCAGTAAAAGTAATGCAATCAATATAATCATAAAAAATAATTAATAGATCTGTAAAAATTTTGCATACATTGGTATTATTATTCCATTAATTTTGGAATAGTTGACATGTACTATGATTCCTTTCATAAATAGAACAAAAAAAAGAAGAGATTAGCATCGATTAAAAGCAGAAGTAATTTTTTTTACTAATTCCTTATTTATTTATATTGCTTCTTGTGTATTCCTTTTTCTATTTCGTAAACTATAAATTATAAAATTTATCCACATTGCATTCCATATTATCTTCGTATCTTCTGAAGATATTTTCCAACTTAACATCACTGTATTTGTATTAAATTCGAGGAAACTTGGAGGTTCGTGCGGTCTGAAGGTAAAATTGGCGGTATTAATGTCTCATTAAAATGAGTTAGCAAATCCAATAGAAGGATCGTTTTGAAGAGACGTTAAGAAGTTACGATGCATCCATAAGTTGGTTAAGAAAATTAGAAAAGAGGGATGGCGCGACGTTAAACTTCGGCTAATTATCAGCAAACAACCTTAA
>NC_057687.1:4376350-4383850 GCF_014466175.1 Vespula pensylvanica | reverse complement strand
CTTCTAATCGTACATATATTCTTACGCAGAAATTTATTTTTATCGCTCAAAGAGACATTCTCAGTATATAGATATAAAAAAAAACGTAATTAATATTAAACTCACAATTAATATTAAATGGCAATATATTTCGAATAAAATATATACATTCGCAAAAATTCCCTTTGATTATCAAAATTAACATAAATATCCCTCCATTCGATTTCTATGCTATTCAATCTCTATATACGATAAATCTCTTTTAACGATAAATTCGCGTTAAGAATAGAAAAATTGTGATTAATATTAAATTGCAAAATACTTCGTATACTAATGTAGAAATTTATTTTTAGTATATTATCGAAATTGGTTGGTTAGATTTTAGGTGACTCACCAAGGTATATATCTAAGTAAAGGATTAGTAAAATAGTATTAAATTGGATTATTACTATTATAGAAGATCTTTTTTTTATTTGTTATCACGAATATAGTTCGAAGTATTTGAAGTTGTTGGTTAATAGAAGTTGAGTTTGTTCGATTTTCGATAAAGAAAGATCGAGTTGATCAACTTACCGTGATCGGACAAACTGGGCAGCATGTGTTTGGTTCCGGGGGTAAAGGATCGCTACAGGCCACCGAACAAACGGTCTCCTTGCAATTTACTCTCCCGCCTACCTCGCACGTGCAAGTCGTGCAAGCGTTTCGTAGCCAGTTTCCACCTTCCTGTATTGGTTCGTTCTTGTCGTTGATGCAACTCGCACGACAGCGACATATCTGAAAATGAAGAAAAACGAACAATTCTATTTCTGTTTATTTCTTCTTTCTTTTCTCCTTTATTTGACGTTTCGTTCATTACATATATATATATGTGTGTGTGTGTGTGTGTGTGTGTGTGTGTATGTTATAACTATTTATATAATTAACTCTTTATAAAGTTACAAAACTTACAAGTTTTATTGTTTATATATTTATATATATATATATAATTTTTATATAAATATATAAATATATTTTTATATAGTATATAATTTTTTATATTTATATATTTACACGCTCGTACATTCGTTAATATTTTTCAAATCTTCGATTTCTTTTTTTATTATAATTATTTAATTTATTATTGTAAAATTAATTAATTTAATATAAATATTAAGTTATGTTCAGTCTAGTGTAGGTGTAAGTTGTATTTTAGTAAAAGTTATATTACATGTTTTACGTAATGTTTTTTTTATAAACATACACAAAAGTAGATTGAGTCCTAGAAAGTTAATTTTCATTCATCGAATAAGAGAAAATCATTTTGAGAAGCTTCGAGTGATCAAATAATTGATAAAAATGATTTCATCTCGTAAAAGAAAGTATTTTAATTAATTAATTTGAGATAATTGCAAAATAGTTATAAGTTTTCAATTTCATAATTCTTTAAATTAAAGATTAAAGTTTAAAAAAACGAAGAAAGAAAACAACAGGAAAACATAAAAAGTAGGAAAAGATTGTTACCGGACAGCCACGTTTGTTGGTTCTGTAACCGAATCTGCATTTTTTCTTGCATCCCACGAACAGAGGACAGTCCTCGTGAAGCTGTTTGCACTCGCATAAAGTACAATCGTTCTCGTCCATCATGAGACCATGTTCGCAATGAAGATCACACTTTACTTCGGGACAGACGATTTTCTTATCGTCGTCATTTTCGAAACTCTCGACATTTGGATGGCTCAATGTCCGATTCGACGAAGAGACACTCGAATTTTGTTGATGTCGTTGAGGTGACAGTGATGGTGACGATGAATTTGATGTTGATTGGCAGGTACAAATCGAACATCCACTCTCGTCTTTTACGAGATCGCAGTTCAGTTCACAGTTTGATAATTCTGGACAATGTTTATCATTTTCGAATGGTGTGTGGACTATTTCGTTCTGAAATTAAAATTCTCCTTGTATTTAGATGAAATAAGGAAGTGATTTTTTTTTTTTAACAATACAGTAGAACGACAGGAAAGAAATTATTTATATTCGTGAATTTTCTTAAATAGAAATTCTATTTAATATCTATATATTGTTAAATTAGATCGATAATGATAAAGATGATAATAGTAATACTTTATTATTAGTTTAAAAGTAACAAAAGAACTTTGTTTATTATTCCAGATTTTTTAACTCTTTTGAAAATTTCAAGTCTTCCTTTTTTCGATTATATCAGCTAGAATATTTTCATATTTTATTGAAGATTCAAAGTCATGTCTATATTTGGTCGAGACAAACGTTAAAAAGATAACAATAGTTGTAGTGTCAAAAACACGAACGGATGATGAAACGGGGAAAATTTATACCGTCAAAGGTGACAAATATAGTATGGTAGACGAGCTTTTTTAATTTTCCTCGATGGAATTTCTTGCTTTTGACGCGGTGTTTCGTGTGCTTTAGTTAGAAGCTTTCATTTTTTATTATTTTTTACTTAAAAAAATTTTTTAAAGTATGGATTCATTTTTTTTTTAAAATAAATTTGTTTAATTTCTTTCTCGCGATAAAACCCATTTATACGTCGAAATTCGAATTCGTATGATATCAAACTTGCTATTAATGATTTGATCTTTTCTTTGTTACAAAGAAAAAAAAAAAAGTATAAAAACGATAATCTCATATTAGCATCGAAAAGAAATTTCTAAAAAATCTGTCATGTTCTTCTCACAGTTTACAAAAATATTATATTACAAATATTATAATCCTTCGTAATGTCATGTAAATTTTTAATTGAAAAATTAATTGCTAATTTATATTTAAAAATTAATGTTTGCTTACGTTATATCTGTATAGATATAAAACTTTTACATAATTTTATATTGTAATTACAAAAGATAATAGGATTATATAGAAAGTATTAAAATGAAGAAATATAATAGAATAGAAGAAATGTTCCACGAAAATAAAAAAAAAAAAAAAAAAGGAGAAAGACTGACCTTTGTTGATTCGTAACATTCGCAAATTTGACAGCCGTCCTCGTCGGTCAAATAACGATCGCAATTGAGGTTACAGTCGATCAAAGGAGTCTTGCAAATCGACTTGTTATCGACATCGACATCGGTCGAACTCGTTGGTTGTGGACAGTGAGAGCAACATTCGCCTGGATCTGGTGGTATTGCGTTTGCACAAAATTTGCACATGATCGCTTGACAGGACACTTGCCCATTCTCCTGGCATGTGCAATTTACACAAGGTTCCTCTTTCCAATGTTCACCAACTCGTCGGAAAATCCCATCCTTGAAGAAACAATTCCCGGTATTGCTACCCTCTTCGGTTTCGATCCAGTATACGGATTCTGTAAGATTCAACATTTTTAATTGATTCGTTAACTTTAATTTTTACAAATACAATATTTTTTACAAATATTGTTTTCATTAAAATAACAAAAATCATATTCAAAATGAAAGGAAAATTTGAATTCCAAACGAAAATGATTGAAAAAGGATTGATTGAAAGATTAAAGGAAGAAAAAAAGCAAAGATTAACACTAGAATAGTTTTATCAAATCAATCAATTATTTGGTGGGTACTTGAGAAGAAAAATAAAAACACTTTATTTGTTATTATTTTCAATTCATTCGATTTTGCAATAAAAATTTTTTGATATAACACTAGACGAATCTAAAATCCTTCATTTCGATCGGTTTGGTAGTTCTAGTATTATCAAAAAATTAAATATATTAATTCTCAGAAATTACATGAATTAATTGACGTATGGAAATAATTAAAAAGTAAGGTAATGAAGCTCGCCTGTTAGTTAAAATGTCAGGCGATATTTAAAAATTGTTAATAGAACGTAGGAATATAAGCGACGGGGTCAAAGTTTGATACAATTTAAAATATGATCATAATGAAGCGTGATATGAAATTACCGCGTTATCTAACTAGTATTAACTACTAGCACTAGGAGCATTACCACAAGTCAATATTTGCCCATTACGCTTGAACCATAATTAAAAGGTAATCGATTAAAAGCGAACGTCGATGTCGTTACTTGTTTCCTCGTGGATTAGAGAGCGGATTAGAGAAGGTAGTTAAGTTCGATCGACGATCGAATACTCTCCTTAGACTTTCCTTTCGAACTTTGAATCTCCAATCCAATCTTGTATAGCTAAGGTTATGGTTAAGTTTTAATGATTATGAAATTTCAATGTGAATATGGCCAATGTTATTAAGTTCCGAGAGGGAGGGATGCAAGATAAGAGTAAGCTCATTAAAATTCAACAGGTAGTATCGAAGTTCTTAAGAAAAAAGAAAGAAAGAGAGAGAGAGAGAAATGGGTGATCACCCTTGTTAACTTGGTAGTTAAAAATCTTTTCTTCCAAATACTACCCTTTCTTTTTTTCCATTTGTCTAAGCAGCACAACCTAATCGCTTTTTTCTCTTTTTCCGTCTCTGTCGATTCGAAGACGTGCTCGTTTATTTTCCTATCTCTCTCGAGATTCCTCGAGAAAAAAGAAATGGAAATAGCGTGGTCTTAGTGCTATCACGAAGAAACACTTAGGATCGTGTGTCTCTAAGGGTAGAAAATTGTTACTTGGTATTGATACTCTATATACACGTGTATATCTACATGTGTACTGGCGTGAGAGTAAAAGACAGAGGGATGATAAAGAGAGAGAGAGAGAGAGAGAGAGAGAGAGAGAGAGAGAGAGAGAGAGAGAGAGAGAGAGAGAGAGAGAGAGAGAGAGAGATAGGAAGAGAATGTGTGGACGACGATTGGAATTGTGATTGGGAGAGGGAGAGAATGGAGATTCGAGATATCGACCCGATATTGTATGTACATGTATACAGGGTGAACCACGTAACTTGACCAGTCTAATTTTATTATCGTACGTATACTCCTGTGAATGGAACGCCATAAATTTCATTTACTTTTATCGGTCCTTCTTTCAGCAAGATCTTTAGAATTTTAAATCTAATCAAAGAAGGTTCACTTGTAATTCTAACAAATGTAATAATTTATATCTATACGTGTATAAGATAACGAGTATACATATTCGTTAATAAGATTAGGATTTAATAAATAAGATTGTTTATTCATTTGTATGTTTCATCAGTTAATAAGCAGGATTTGTATTAAGATCTTTTTTCTTTTTCTTAATTACCTGAAGCTACACAATCGTAAAGAGGACAGCAGGAACCAGGCGTATTAGGTACAGCTCGCCTGACCTCAACGGCACGTTCACCTGGTTTACAAGACGCAGGTGGACAGGTAGGTACGCATTTGCATACTTCATCTTCACTTGGAACACTATCCCTGGGACAACCGTTTTCCGAACTCTGCTGTTGATCCTGTCCTTCTTGATGTCCATCTTGCTGATGTCCTGTTATTAGAATTGATACACTTTATTACTTAATTATATCAATAATTTGTATTTTATTTTCAAACAATTTTTTTCAATGCCTATAATTTTGCAATTATCGTAATTATTATAATTATTAGACGATATGAGGTATTACCTGAGGGAAGACATTTATAACGTGGGCAACATCTACCGGGTGTCCCAGGAATTGCATTTCTTGTCAGTAACAGACGTTGTTCAGGTTCAGAACAGACCGGTGGTGAAGGACACGTCGGAGAGCATTTGCACTCGCCATTTTCATTTTCCACGCTGTCCTCGGGACATCGCGAGCCATGCAGGAGTCCTTGGAAAAGAAAGAAAAACATGAGTGTGCGAGTGAGAAGTATATATTCTCTTTCTTTTTCTCTCTCTTTTTTCTTGCTTTCTTTCTTTTTTTAAAATAAGAAACATCGCCGGATGAAAACTGTAAGCCGTAATGTTACTCGTTGAAAATATCTGCCCACGAAAGAAGATATATTCTTCTTGCACCTTTTTCTGTTTCCCTACGTATTCCTTTCGTTTTTCTTTTTTTGTCAGAAAAAAGTCTGGATACGTTCAATTACACGTGCGGTTGAGTTTCGTGCAGCACCGTGCAGTTAATTACATTATGTGCGATTAATTTTAGTCACTTTGGCAATTGAAAAAAAAAAAAGAGAGAGAGAGAGAGAGAGAGAAAGAGGTAGAGAGATAAATTTATTCATTCGGACAGTTTTCATGCTGGAAAAGGTCGTATTCGATAAATCGATAGAAAGCTCACACGTTTGTTATAATTTAAATTGAAAAAAAAAATCTATATTCCTGTTCGGTATTTAAATTTCACGCGTCTTTTTTGTCTTAGAAATAGGATGAAGTTTGTCTTTTATTCGTTCATTCGTTTTCAAACAATATAGAGGCGAAAGAAGAAATATGTAATTCTTTTGTGATTTAGATTGCTACAATTATTGTAATTTGTAATTTTGTTTCTTTCTTTTTCATTCTTTTTTTTTTCTTTTCTTTTTTTTTTTTTTTCTTTTTTTTAAAGATCAGAGAAAAGAAATTCTAGGCGAACTTGAATTGAATTGAAAGACTCGACGATCCTCGAGTCGGCTTTTCTATCTCGTTCGTCGCAAATCGTAATTTGCATAGTTCTGCTTGAGTTTAAGAGCTGCTCGTGCGTGCACTCGCGCGCGTCTAAGAGACGGAGAGATAGAAGAACCATTTATTAAAAGGTCGTAGAGAAGAGCGTGCGGCATTTGCGTTATGCGCTCGGAATGTTCTTATTGCAAAACGGTACTGAAGGTAGGTGAAGCGTACGCGTTTCGTAAATGGAGAACACGATCCAATCCTAGATCCGAAATCTTTCGCGTACCTCTCTGTGAGATAGTTTCACTCGACTATGCGAAGTCAAGGAAATAAAAATACAAGATTATAGATCAAATATTAAAAATCTTGTTACCTTTGAGATATTATTATAAGATTATATGTATTTATCCAAATTTTAATTCGATGTGTTTAATAGATCGTAAAATTAATGAAGGTATATCGTAAAAATGGAAAAAAAAACAAATCAAAATTATTTTTATTTATTAATTTATAATTAGTGATACGAATTTGAAGTATCACGCCTGAAGACAGATGATATTCTATACATATAATTGTCAGTCATTTATCGTGTATTAGACTGAAAAGCTTTTCTAAAGCCCCTGATTATAGGCAATACGATAATACATACGATTGTATCTATATACAGGGGCTTTAAAAATGTTCTATTGTTCATGATATCGTATCGATTTGAAAAAGTCGATTCCGAGCTTTCAAAAATACGTTCTTTTGAATCGTTTAATAAAAAAGAAAGGAAATAATTTGAACCGAGGAAGTCTTTTATGTGTTTGACAAGAGAAGAACTTGAAGAAATTATCTCTGTGAAGGATTTTATCGATAGCTATTATCTTTCTAAAGAAAAGAAATTATTATTTCAAGTTGCACAAGGACTTTATAATGACCACGTGTATTCTTGAAATGGTGGACCTACATTTTCTTTTATCATGAATTCACCGAAGTGAATTCTTTTTTCAAAAAGAGAACGTAGGGGGAGAGAGAGAGAGAGAGAGAGAGAGAGAGAGAGAGAGAGAGAGAAATAGAATGTTTATTTCAATTATTCATTGTAAAATGACATA
>NC_057687.1:4366350-4371350 GCF_014466175.1 Vespula pensylvanica | reverse complement strand
AAAAAAAAAAAAAAAAGAAAAGGAAAGAAAAGGAAGAAAAAAAATTAGAGAAAAAGAAAAGAAAGAATCAGAGAACATGGTCTTCACCTTGGGGAGAGTTACGAGCAAACCCATTCGTTAGCCAAGATAAGCAATCAATGATAAAACAACTAGAAAGAGAAGATAAGCGATCATAGGGATTGTTCATTGTGCAAAAGAAAGGAGAATCCTTCTTGACTGAAGAAAGAGATAACGAATGAAATAACAGGCATGATAAACTTCACAATAACAACAAGGAAACTTGGAATTCGTTCTCCTCTGATCTGTGTTATATGTTGTGAAGTTTGCAGATATCATGGCACGCGTTTTCGTTTGTTTATGAGGGAAAGAGGGAGTAAGAGAGAGAGAGAAAGAGAGAGAGAGAGAGAGAGAGAGAGAGAGAGAGAAGCTTTCACCCTTGAGACTCGTAATCCTCTCGCGAGTAAGGACCGAGTTGAGAAACGACCTTTGACCGGTATTCTCTTCGGTCACGTCGAGCACCGACACCGAAAACTTGCCGGCCTTTCCTTCTCCATAACGAGGACGATCTTATCGTTACCCAAAATCTCCGGACAGCGAAATTGCTGAATCCAGAATCGTGAGGAGAGTCGTTCGAGTAATGGAAGTGGATAAGAAAAGAAACAAATTCGTGAAATGTTTTTGTATCGTGATAGGAAAAGAAAAAAAAATATATATATGTGTGTGTGTGTGTGTACATTTACATAGTAACATAGTACATAGTTACACGTGTAACATCCTTTTCGCCAGTTTAAAGTGACAAAGAATTGGAGAACCATTCGAACTTTCTTCATTCTATTTAAATACACGTATTGTAAGAAAACGAACTTGGTAAATAGTTCGCAGTTTGCAAAGAATATTTATCAGATGGTATTCGTGCAATTGCAAAGTGAAGAGTTTTCAATTAGAGAAGAAAATCTATTATAGAAATGCAATTTTTTATTTATTGATCAAGGAGTTAACGATCAGTCGCGTTATATTAAAATATTTTAGAGTATCGTATTATTAAGAAAGTATTGCAAACGTAGTAATTAATTGTTTAACGGATCGAATTAATATTGTAATCGCGATGCGAAGATGCTTTGTAACTTGTAAGTTATATTCAAGACATATATTTTGTATATAATGAATTGTTATGTTTCTTTATTTGTCGATTAAAAAGTTTATAATCAGTCATCTGATATCAAAATGTTAAAAATATTTTCTGCTATCAGTTGATAACATGTTAACAAAGTTTAATGTTGCAATCGCGAGATTCGAAATGTGAGCATCATATTTTCAAGAATGGACGTATACGTGATTCTTTCCAGAGAGAGGGCTTTCTGTAGGGATCAACGAGATATGTTATTCGATTCTTACGTTCTGTTGCTCATGTCATACCAATATTCTCTCTCTAACCGAGAGTTTTGATATTCCATACATTTCTAGATATTTCGCCTGTCCGATATCAAAGCTTTAGCTTCATTCGTTCTGCTATATTCTGATTTTCGATACGAGACGTCCTGTATTTGGTTATATAAACGATAAACACGAAACAAAGCTTAATGAGAATGATAGGGAATGAAAAATATCGTGCTTATTATATTTATAAAGTAATAACGTCATCGAAACGATCGTGATTAAAAATAAAAAGATGATCGAAAGATATAAATGTATGATTGATAGGAAGGGTTATCGATTAAGAAGTCAGGTAATATCGAAAAGTTAAAAACATTTTCTACAATCGGTTGGTAACATGTTAAGAAAAACTAATGCAGCAATCACTAATGCAACGAGATTCGAAACTAGAAGTAAAAATCATATTTTCAAGAATGGATTTTTTTTATACGATAGAGTAGCATAACGATTTATTAACAAAATCAATAACCAATATTAAACGAATGAAGATAAACATAAATTTGATTAAATAACGCATGGCGGAGAAAGAGAAATTGTAACATTCTAAACGTGAATTAAATTAAAAAAAGCTGCAAGAGGTGGAGGAAGGGGGATGTGACGTATCTTAATACATAGAAAACGTTTATATAAAACATATCACATTTTTATCGCATAGAGTCGTTTATAAAATGGTTAATTGTACTCGAATAAACATATGTATTATTTTTACTTAAGAATATATTCAACGAGCTCTCATTTTATACGTAACCATAGCACTTTACTCTTGCGTATAAGAGAAACGTTTAACGTCGGATTAATCCGCGTCATTTGGATTCTCAGGGAGCGTCGCGGCATTGTCAAAGTAACTTAAATTAGCCGAGTTTCACGGGTTGCCTGGTGGCAATGTTACGAGAGAGGAATGCCAGAAAGGAGAAAGTAGTGGTAACGAAATAGAAGAGGGTAAGTGGTAAAGGGGAGAGGGTGAGGATGACGAGGATAGAGGGTATACGTGCGAGTCAGAAATTTCGTGATGCCGTGTGTAAGAGAAGTACCGAGAGACCATTTGCTTTGACGTCATTACTGAAGGACGAAGGTTAGCAGCAGCACCGTGGCAAAGCGAGCCTTCGTATACCGTTGGTAAATTAGTAGCTCGAGTGTGCAACGGTGCAAGGAGGGTTCACGTTAACGGGTTAACGCCGTGTTACTGCTAGCTGTTGCTGCTTGGCGTCTCCAGTAAACTCGAAGACGCGAGAAGTTGATGTTAGACGACGATATTAGTCGTCGTCGTCGTCGTCGTCGTCGTCGTAGGCGTTTTTCTTCTCGAGAAGAATGTAAAGAGGGACTCTTGAGAAAGAAAAGGGAAGTAACAGAGAGAGAGAGAGAGAGAAAGAGAGAGGGGCCAACGGCCTTTTCTCGTCGTTCGTCGTCATTGTCGTCCCTTAAGAGAAAATCTCTTTTCATTCTATCTTTCTTATACAGCAAAATTCGCATTACAGCAAGACTCGACTACTATCGCTGCTGCTGCTGCTGATGCTGCTGCTGTTGCTACCAACTGTTTCGCGCTTCGCGAACTTTATTATAATGCAACGAGAGACGATCGCCAACGTGTGCCAACCATTCTACCAGTTTTCTGAGCATACCTTTGAGAAGAGAACGCAATGAGATTTACTATTCCACTCGATATTTTCTTTTATTTCTTTACAAACGTTTCAGATTGATTCAAATCGTTTCGCGTTATATCACGGATCAATCGAAAATCGTCCGTTTTAATTTTGATTTTAGAGTCTGACATGCCTCAAACAAAGAGCTTCGATACTTTCCTACGAACTTTATTTCACGTAACAGACATGTCAGATCCATCCTCCTCCTCTAACCTCCGCTTACCATATTTCCTCGTGATCGATAGATTTTACGAGCTTTTTAGGTGTTTGATCAACCTGAAAAGAGACTTTACTCTCATCAATCTCCTATCGGATGACCCTGAGCTTTTTCTTTTCGTTTACTTTCAAAGCTTAGAATCAATATATAAGAACGCTTCCGTGTTCCCTCTATAAAGAGAATGAAAAGAGCGAGGGGAACAAAGCGAGGAGAAAATAAGTAAAAGCGTCGGTACAGTGAAACTTCCTACGAATATATCTGTAGAAAATTTCGTACGAATGTCAAAATTTGAGAACATCGATCGACATTAATCTGTATATTCTTTTTCTTCTAATAGTAACTCGTTCGTTTTATTCTTTCTTTCTGTTTGTTTTTTTTTTCCTTTCCTTTTCTTTTTTTTTTCTCTTCAAGGATCGTTATAAATCTAGATCCTCTAACACGGCAAACGATCTCGAGGACTATCAGGAGAAACGACAAAACTTGTTAAAAAACGATGGAATGCTTGCTGACGTAGAAGATGCGTCATTAACGCGACGGAAGTGCTGAAATTCGTGTCCCTCATCGTTTTTTTCCCTTTCTCTCTCATATGACGAGGAAAAGCCGACTCCTCTTTTTCTTTTTTACCTTTTCTCTCTCTCTCTCTCTCTCTCTCTCTCTCTCTCTCTCTCTCTTCGTTTTTTTTTTATTTCCTTTTCTTCTTTTTTACCCATTCTTTTCACAATTCCAACGTTCGTTTCTCGCGACGTTAGCGACGTTGCGAGGACTCGGTAACTCATTTACAGTAATACGTTTCCGTGAGGCAGAAGGGTTCAAGGAGGGGTAAAGGAGGGTTGTTGAAGAGTGGGTTGAGACTATACGATGAGTAAGTACAGAGTTGGGTAGGTCGGGAATACTCGGAGAGCATCAGAATGTCGCGTAAAAGTCGGGCCCTGCTGTGCTATTAATTCTTTCCGTTCTTTTCTTTTGTCTTCTTTAACTGTAGCGACCCTAGCACCAACCTTGTAGCCTTTTCGCATTGTCAACGCTCTGAATACAGTCTATCTCTTTCTTTTATCCACGGTATACTACTTGGAACATTGCATGTATCTACCAACACCAATCGCTTACAAACTTCTTCACCTTCACAAAGAATCTTCGACATTTTTCTTCTTCTTTTCTCTCAATAGCAATTCATTGCTTTTCTTTTTTTTTTCCTTTCGTAATATAAAACCTGCGAATCTGCAGACTATTTCAATTAGGACGTTAGTTAAAAAAGTGAAACTATGGAATTGTATGTACATATGACAGTATATGTCTACGTACGATTTAATCGTTTAGTTCGTATAGAAACAAAAAGAAAAAGAAATCGTATCTTCGTTCGCACGAATTTGATGTTAATAATAAATAAGGGATAAACGAATGATCTTTATCATTATTAAAATATACCGTTTTCAGTCGTTAGTGTAACGAGTTCGTTGAAATTCGTAAAACATCGAGATAAGTCGAGAATTATTGCACGAAATCTTAAAGAAATTTCACGATTAAGAGGAGTCTCTTGAACGTGTTAAGAATTTGATTAATTAAAGAAGTATTCTCTTTCTACTCGTGTTGGTCTATAAATTTCGAGATAAACGTAATGTCCTAATTAACGAGAACGGTACGTCGAGTACGTAATATCGAGTATGTCGCAATTAACGTCGGGCGCGTTCTCTTCCTCTCTCTCTCTCTCT